>NW_008704083.1:9272896-9306069 GCF_000326865.2 Helobdella robusta
CACACATCTATTAACTTTATTCTAAATAGTAATAATGTTTGTGTATGATGTATATATTAAGATTTGTGTATATATGTATGTGTATGTGTGTGTATGTGTGTATATAAGTGTGTGTACGGATTACTGCGTTTGTGTGTGTGCGTCTGTGTGTGTGTATGTGTTGTGTTGTGTGTGTTGTGTGCGTGTAATTCAATTCCATCTTTATAGACATCTATATGAAGTTTTTTTTTATATAAACAACTCTGACTTATTAAGAAAAGATTTTAAAAACTCTTATAAATAATGATGATGATGATGATGGCAGTGATGATGATGATGATGACGACAGCAGTGGTGATGATGACGATGACGGCAGTGGTGGTGATGATGATGATGGTGATGATGGAGGCTACGGAGATGATTATCAGGATGAGGATGATAATGGAGCTGACGATTATGATGATGATGATTGTGATGAAGATGATGTTAAATATAATAAAGACTGATAATGATAATAACGATGGTGATAAAGTAGATTACGATGATGAAGAAGAAGAAATCAGATTTATAATAACAACAACAACACTAGCAACAAGTAGCAAAGTTTTGCAACAACAATAAATTAGCCACCCCAACTTATGTTGTACAAACATCATCATCAACAACAACAACAACAACATAACATCATCAACACAACAACAACATCATCATTATCATTATCATCATCAACAACAACAACAATATAACTTAACATCATCAACACAACAAGACAACAACATCAACAACAACATCAACAACAACAACAAACACCATCCATAGCATAACATCAACCATAATAACAAATACAAATATACAGAAAAGCCAGCTGTTTGTAACCTGAAACTCGCTACCATAATGCCATTTTCAAGAATTAACTCCTCCTACATTTTAGGCATTTGACCAATCATATTTTATATCATAAAAGTGCCAGACTCTGATTGGTTACGTTAGCATTGAACTACTACATACTGCATTACACTTTACATAATAATACATATACTTGTTGTATGTATGTATGTATATATATATTTTATATGTATATATATATATATATATATATATATAATGCCCATTTATTTATACAAATATATACATTATATTGAAGTTTGTATAGAATATTACATAGAAAAGTATTGTTCTTTTTCTACCCAAAATGTTCATTTTATTGTTTGTAAATGTTTTTCTATAGACAGGTAAATGTTTTATCACTAAAAAGAGTTGTAAAATACTATTTCTGAACAACTTTCTTGTATTTTAATTGGAATTTGATTGAATTTTAATTTGTTTGTTGATGAACATGCCAGCTCTATAATGGTCTAAAATTTTAATTATGAGTTTCATAGGACGTTTTGGTAATAATATTAAAAAATTAATTGACATCTCGTTAGAGTTTAAAACTCATCCTAACGGAGTATAAGATTGAAGTTTACTTTTATCGAGGGAAGAATCGATTTTCATTTTAATTTTTAAACAAAACTCCGTGTTAAATTTCGTTATTATTGCAAAACTTTTTATTTCGGGGGGAGGTGGAGAATTTTAATTACATTATTTTCAAGTTGAGCACTTAGTACAAAGTACAGTACTCAAAATTTTAAATTGAGGTTTCGTCTGGCCGGATTATACATTAAAATAAAAAACTTTCAATTGTCAGCCATAGACCATGAAAGTTAGAAAATCTCACTTTTCAACAATTAAATTAAAAAAACTGTGCCTAAAAAGTAAAAAGTGAAAGTTTAATGACATTGTGTTCAGTGATTGATTGACTACCAACAAACAGAAAGACCCTCATACATTGCTGCCCATACAAACAATACAACAAACAACACAATACACTCTCAGTAATTAATAATAGCACAACTCCACAAAAAGTACAACAAAAGTAAAAGTACAAACAACAACATCAACAAATAGTATATACAATAATTAGCACTACACAAGTACTATCACAACATCCCAGCAACATGCAGGCATATCAGATGCTTGGTTGTCAGAATGGTGCCTCATTTGGCCTGCAACATCCAATGTTCAACACACAAACTCCTCCTGATGTCACTTATAATGGACAGGGCTACTCATCTATCTCTGAGAGTTAGCTACATTTTTCAATTTAAAAAATTAATTAGTTGATTGTTTTTAAATTAAAATTTTAAAAAAGTTAGTAAAGGGGTAAGGATAGAGATGAAGAGAGAAAGAGAGGGGGAAAGAGAGAACTTTCACTATAATGTAAAAGAAAAAGGTGGAGATCAGGAAAAAATTAGACAAAGAGAAAAAGATTAGAGAGAAAGAGAGGGAGAGAAAAGGAGTTTAACTTTTCCTATTTCAAATTGATTCAGTTATTTATAGTCTTTGTTTCACCCATGCTTGGCTAATGTTAATAACTAGAAACATCATTTCAAAACTAACATCTTGATATTAATTTGTTTATTTTTTAATTTTTAATTATTCATCAGCTGTTTAATTATAATTTTGGGCATTTTTTTTATTAAATTTTGTTCATCTATTAATCCAGCTGAGATTGCAGTTGAAAGTGACTTCATATTTTAACAAAATCTAACAGCCATAAAATTGTAATGATCATTCCATGCTACTGATGTGATAAGTGACAACGTGATTATAATGATAACATACAAAATGATGACATTGAGATGATAAATGATGATGATGGGGATGTTTGTGATGCAGTTTTGAATGTGCTGCAATAGCAACAATGATGAAATTTAAGTGATGAAGATGATATAGGATGAGTGTAATGATGATTCAATAGTACATGTTATGCATGCTTACTCAAATTGTCATGTCATCACGATTGGGAAAATGATAACTGATGCTAAAAGCCTTGTCACATGCTATTAGAAGTGTACCAAAATGACTTTTTCATCATCGTCGTCGTCGTCGTTGTCATTATCATCATTTTTATCATCTGCTTATTTTTGTATATTTCTGTATGGGTTTTTTTTATTCTGCAAATCAAACTTTGTTAAACGGGTGTGTGCGTGTGTGTGTATGTGTGCGTGCGTGTGTGTTTGAGTGCGTGTGTGTGTGTGTGTTCATATTTGTGCTTTTGCTTGCATGTATTAATGTAACAATGTTTCAAATAATCATCAGCTAAGTTCTTTTCAAAATGTTGCCTCAGGGCGTTTCACAATAAAAGTCATTGTAGTTGTCATTGTTTGTTGTGTTTGTTGCTGTTGTTCCAATTTCATTTGTTCTCATGACTTCATCCACTACATGAATAATTTCATCATCGTCGTTGTCGTCGTCGTTATCATTATTTTTACTATTATTAAAGTTAGTTTTATTGTCACTGTTGTTTGGATAGTAACTGGGTTTTTTTTTTATTTTCCTCACTGCTTCATTCTTGAATGGATTGTAAAATGAAGCGTATAACCTTATGAAATTTTAAATCATCATCATCATCATCATCATCATGATCGCCATCGTTATCTGCTGCATGGTAAATGGATTCCTTCATTGTTTAAAACTTATTTTTGCACGTGCACGTTTCATCTGCACACACGTACACAACCGTACACACACGTACACAAACATACACACACGTACACAAACATACACACACGTACACAAACATACACACACGTACACAAACATACACCACACACGTTCACAAACATACGCATGCATAGGCACACCTACTTACAAGCATACATTTTAATACTAAAGTCTCAAGCACTACATTATATGAACGAAAGTGATAAATAGGTTGAAGAAAATAGAGATAAAAGTATAAAACTAAACGAGGGAGATAGAGAATTAGAGGAAAGAGAGAGAGAGAGAGAGTAAAAAAGGAAGAGAAAGAATGTGAGAAAAAGAGTGATTGAAATGGAAAATAAAATTTTAAAATATAAATAAATATATATAAATACTGGTTTATAAAAGGATGCAGTATGCTTATAATTACACCTACTTACAATACACACACGCACACACACACGCACGCAAACACAAGCACACACACACATTTGCGTTAGAAGAATGTGCAAATACACGCCCTTATTAATATATTATCTTATTATAACATAACCTTCATTCATTCCACTCTCAATGTAATTTTATCCATTCAAACTTTTTATTCCTCCGCCCATTTAACAAATAGTTCATCCATTCGTTCGTTCATTCATTCATTCATTCGTTCATTCATTCATTCATTCATTCATTCATTCATTCGCCAATTAATTAGTTAATTCCTTCCTTCAATCATTGATTATAACTCTCACTTAAACTTACCTACCACCTAGCAGACCACCTAGCTCAATCTCTCAACTGTCTGAGCGGCTACAACGGAGCTTCGTTCGGATCATTATCATCATCGTCGTCATCATCGTCTTCGTCGTCGTCGTCGTCGTCATCGACTTCAACATCTCAAAACTTCCTCTACAATAGCAGTTGTTTCGACATGGCTTCATGCTTTCCAACGTCACCGACATCATTTGTGGGCGGTGCAAGTGGTGGCGGCTACATAGCTTCTGGTCCTGCACAGGTCTGTCTGTCTGTCTGTCTGCCTGTCTGTTGGCTGGCTAGCTAGCTGGGGTTGCTGTTTTTTTTGTCTGCGTGTGTATGTGTGGGCTTGTACGATCTTGTTTGTGTATTTACGTGTGCGTGTGCGTGCGAGTGTTTTGAGTGCATACGTAGATATTCAAAATATTTGTTTTCCAATTGTTTGTAGATAGTTGTTTCATTTGCGAGGTGGATTGACGAACAGGTGAGTAAGTGAGAGAATGATTTACGAATGGATAGATATAAATGATTAGTTCGTTCTTTCATTCATTCATTCATTCAAGAAACAATTTTGCCAAGAATCATCTGAATCATCTCTTCATTTTTCAGTTTTCCATTTTTTTATCCATCCATCCACTCATTCATCCATCCATCCATCCCACTACCCATCCATCACTAGGAATGACATACGGACTTGCATAATACAATGTCTAAATATTTACAAAACTCTTCTTAATTCATTTCCTTCCGTTTCCTGTTTAACTGTTCTTATGTGTGTGTGTGTGTGTGTTTGTGTTTGTGTATGTGTGTGAATGTGAATGTGTGTGTTTGTGTACGTGAAAGCATGTACCATTGTGCATGGTTGCATCACGTTTAATTTGTCTCTTTGTAGATTTTGGTATGTGTGTATTATTATAGTTTTTTTGGATGTGTGATTGCATAGTTTCTCTCTCTTCTCTCTCTCTCTCTTCTCTCTCTCTCTCTTTCTCTCTCTTTTTCTTTCTCTTTTTCTGTGTGTGTGTGTGCGCGCGCGTTTGTATGCGCGTGTGTGTGTGATGGGTCTTTAATGAGCTGCTGAACAAACATTTCTGTTTATTTTTCTGCTATTCTTACTAGCGTACTGCTACTTTAGTGCTACTACTACCGCTGCTGCTACTACAACTGCCACAACAACATAAGCAAGTACTACAATTGTGGCTACCACCACTACTACATTTTTTACTGCTTTGATAATACTTATTTTTAAAGTTATACCAATACAAGTTCATATCCTGCAGACAACATTCTGATGAACATGAAAACAAAAACAAAGAAACAACATACATTCATGCACGACAACAAAGACACTTAAACTTTTAACTTGCAAATATACAAACAAACGCACATTCAAAAACACACACAGTCGCATGCATACAAACTTGTATATGCATGCATGCATGTGTGGATGCATGCATGCACACATATGTAGTGCATAGTTATGCAATGGTTTGGGTGTATGTTTATTTACATTTGATCTTTTTTGTCGTCTTTCATTCTTCTATTCTTTCTCTTTCTCCAATTATCTTTATTTATTTTTTAAATTTTCTCTCTCTCTCTCTCTCTCTTTCTCTTTTCCTCTTTCTCCTTTTTTATCTCTCTTTCATTCTTTCATTCCCGCTCTCTCGTTCATTTTTTCTTCTATCATCATTAATAAAAATAAAGTCTCAATGGAATTTCGTCAGTTCCGGTTGATGTACTTGACGTCATACAGGGATGATGACGTTCGTGGTGATGATGATGTTGATGATGATGATGATGGTGTTGGTGATGATGTTGGTGATGATGATGACAATAAGGAGAAATATGATGGTTGTGATATGAAGATGGTTATGATATGATAGCAAATACGATGGAGGATAACGGTTGGATGGGTTGGTTTAGCGGCTGAATAAAATTGTTGAAAAGAAACAAAGAGGCTATCAAACAAACAATTAACCAAACAAACAAGTAAACATACAAACAAACAAGTAAACATACAAACAGACAGACAAACAAACAAACAAGTAAACATACAAACATGTTCAATGATACAATATAAATTTACAAGATATTTACACAAAATTAAACGTAGAAACAGCCATAACATGTAGACAAACATACAAACATAAACACTTACATACATACATACAAACAAACAAACAAATAAACAAAAATTCATTCAAACTTCTTCTAATGTGATTTATTTGCATTAGTTTAATAGGTCGCCAGTTTTAATTTAGCATCTCATAAATTATTATTTCATCGGAATGATGCTGGGAATGAAGATGAAGATGAGGATGATGGTGATGACACAACGATGATAATGATGATGATGATGATGATATAATAATAATGTCGGTAGGTGAATATTTTCATTCATTTACTGGCCCAATCTATCCATTCATTTAGTTGAATATAATTTTTCCCACTAAACGCTCTACTTGAATATCATTTTCATTTAAAATTATTACATTCATCTATTTTGTTCTTTAATTAATTAATTAATTAATTAATTAAATTTTATTCATTTTATCAATTAAATCATCTATTTTATTCTTTAATTAATTAATTAATTAATTAATTAATTAATTAAATTGTACTTTCAATCATCCAACCTGTAACTACTCTAATCATCGTCGTCTTCATCTCCACCACCGTTCTTTTCATCGTCACATTTCTCGCAACCAACCACTACACACACACACACACACACACACACACACACACACACACACACACACACACACACCGTCCTAACAGAACGCGGACTACACGAGTTTATACAGCAACCACCACAGCCACAACAGCCACACCAGCAACAACAATCTCAACAACAGCAGCAGCAGCAACTTAAACGGCTACAGTCACCACCATCAACAACTACCTCCCTACGCCTCGCCATACAGCTACTACAGCCCCTACATGGTCAGCCATATGGGGACAGCCAGTCCACTAGCGGCCACCCCGCTATCGGCAGCCGCGGCTGCCTCGCTATCGGTCGTCCCCTCGACTCAAACGTATCAACTACTGCCACCTGGCGGTTAGTAATGAATGATGAGTAACGACGACGATGATGTTGCTGATGTTGATGAGGGGATGTTGTCGGTGATGATGATGATGATGTTGATAATGGTGCTTATGTTTTTCTGAGGATGACAAATATGATGATGATGATGATGGTGATGATGATGTTGTTGTTGATGATGATGACGATTAGCAAGATGACGACGACGACGATGATGTTGTTTATGAAAAGAGAGTGAATGATTATATTTATGATCATGATAAAGCTGGTGATGATGATGTTGGTGGTGATGATGATGAAGGCGATATAATATTAATTAATAGTAATTATGTTAATTAAGTGTAAATGAATTATACCATATATGCCTGGCATATATGGCATAATAAAATATAATATAATAAATATCGCATGTCATAAGCGGAATTAATTAATTTACTACACGTAAATAAGCTTCACATCTGTTGAATGTTTGTTTGTTCGTTCGTTCGTTCTTTCATTCGTTCGTTCGTTCGTTCGTTTACATGTATGTTCGTATGCATGTTAGTTTGCGGATTTGTTCATGTATGTCTAGATGTTTGTCACTATTTACTTCTTTCATGTATATACAAACTTGTGTGTGTGTTTAAATGTGTGTTTATATATGTTGAAATTTGTCTAGTTTTGTTTATAAGTGCTTCGTTTGTTTCGATTTATGTACGTTTATTGGCGGTTATAAATTTGATTTATTGATGGCAACGTTTTTATTCCCATGATATTGAAAGTTTCTATACTTTGTTTACATTTTTCGTTGATGTTGTTGATGCAATTGTTTATTAATGTCGTCGTTGCTAGTGTTGTTATTGTTGATGCTACAATTGTAGTTGATGTTATTTAATAGATAGATGTGTCGTTACATTCACTTGCTACTGATGCTGTTAGATGATGCCATGCCATGTTGTTCTTCTTTTTAGCTCCGGCGGCTTTTGTTCATTTCAACTTTTTGCAATTAACTTATTATTCTATATTATCCTCTCGTCTTGTTGCCGTTAAATTTCTTCATATGCTGTTGAAAATAATTTTTTGCTTGTGATATGAAGCATAGGACTGGAGAGAAGATATATTTAATAATGTAAAAATACCATACAAAACATACCTTAGAGCGTAATTACGTACACGTTTCATTTCATTAATACTCACATAAATACGTCTTAATACACATTTAAATCTCGCGTAGATGCCCATAAAATAGGCAGATACAAAAAACATACAGGCATTGGGATTAAGGTTCCTTTATTCATGATAAAGTACTGTTTAATACATCCATGTACATTCATACTTACATACATGCATTCTTCATACATACCTACATATATTTAGGCTATTAAATCGATTCAAGATTGACAATGGGTCTACGTGATTCAGAATTGGTTAAGAATTGCTTTCGCCAACTTTGCCAGATTCGTCTGTGAAGAAAGTTTTTAAAAAGAGACGCTCTTACGTCACTGATGCACGCATTTATCAACACTAGATTGGCGTATTGCAACTGTCTTTTATACGGAATATCGAATTAATGGATTTCGAAGTTGCAGGTAGTAGCTCAGAATCAGGCTACGAAGGTTGGTGGTTTAAGGTTGAACCATTTCTTTTCAATCTTATGAGAGTTGCACTGGCTGTCTATAATGCAAAGAATCCTGTTAAAATTTGGAGTAATGGTGTTTAAATGGTCTGGCTCCTAGGTACTCGTCGAATGAATGGGAACTCCTGGGCAATTGAGATCTTCCAGTTCATATAAATTATGTGTACCGAAAATAAATTTGAAAAATGGTAATAGAGATTTTGCCGTTTTAGGACGGACTTTTTGGAATGGACTGAACTTCGTCAAGATTGATTAACGTTCTTGCAATTTAAATGACGCCTTGAAACATATTTGTTTAATTCATCGTTATGAATTATTTTATTTTATTTCATGAACATGGAGGGCATACAAACATACACACACACACACACACACACACACACACACACACACACACACACACACACACACACACACACACACACACACACATACATACACATTACACACATACATACACAAATTTTTTCATACATTAAATTCTCACACCACACATAGACACACATATAAGTACACATACTTTGAAACACTGACAGAGACACGTTCATTCAAATATGTACACATACCTGCCACATATACATCCAGAGGGTACACACATACATACATACACATACGCGTATATGTACATACATGCATTATACATACCTACATACACACACATACATACATACTTATATACATGAATACTTGTGGTTTTGTATGCAGTCAGTCATTCAATATTGGACTTGTCTTATCGTGTTTCAATACAAATTTTGTATCTGCTGTTCTTGTGGCTGCTGTTGCTATCTTTGGATATGTGCGTGTATGTGTGTGCGTGTGTGTGTACGTACCGTATGTGTGTATATATATGTGTATATGTTTTATATCTGAATACGTTTTGCATGTATGCATGTATTTGTGCGTGTATGCATTATTGTATGCGTTATTTTAAGTGTACATATCCGTGGTAGTACAAAATGTTTGCCCTATTCTTGATTTATTTGTTTTTAATTATGTTTGTGTTTGTGTAGGAGTATGCGAGGTTGTGTCTGATCTGTTGTTCACTTTTTTGGTACTGGTAAATGTGTGAAAGACGCATTTATACCGCGGTTTGCATTTGTATATTTGTTTATGTATGTATGTTAATGTTGGTTCATATGTGTATGTGTGTTCTTGTATGTGTATGTATGTTTGTAAAATGGGATTTACATCTTTATACCTTTGTCTCTCTCTCTCTCTCTCTCTATATATATATATATATATATATATATATATATATACATGTGTGTGTATAGTATAATTTGTCTGTTTGAATGTTGTATGTCTGTGTTTATTTTCCAGTTTGTATATATACCAATCTTTAAAGATGTCTAAATTCAATCATGACTCTCTCTGTTTTCTTTCTCTCTCCATGTGCGCTCTCTCTTTCCACTCTCTTTCTCAGTTTTTCTCTTCCGTATTGAATTACTTTCAGGAAATTTCGCAAAGTATAAATATTGTCAGTGATGATGAGTCTATAATGATGATGACGGTGACGATGACTGAGATGATGAAGATGATGATGAAGATGGTGAGAGTGAGTAAAATGATGAAGATGATAATGAATAATAATAATAATAACTGTAACTATAATAATAATAATAATAACTGTAACTATAATAATAATAATAATAATAACAACAAACAAACAGATACACACTTTGAATCGTCACCATCACCACACAACGTCAAATCGGAGGACTCCCAGAAGACCTGGTCACCCAACAGCAATGAAGATAAAAGTATCATTTTCATTACTATTAACTACACACACACACACACACACACACACACACATACACACACACACTTATACCCACACATGCGTAATACATACGCAGTAGTAGATTTCGGGGGTTTTTTTTGAGGGGACGGATTCGGAGTTGGATATTTTCCATCCGACTCTGACACTGGATGAATTGTATGTGTGAATCTGAATATAGTCACCATTGTAATAACAACAAAAATGTTACATTTACCTTACCGTCATTTTTATCGTAGCAATTATTTTTGCGTATCCGTATCGATATTTATATACGTGTGGGTTTTCTTGTGTGTTTTTATATGCGTGTGTATAATGTCGGCGTGTTTGTATGTGTGTATGTGTGTACACGTCTGTACGTGTGAACCAGATTTAGTAGTGAACCAGACAAGAAAAATAAACATTTCTTCAATTCGCCACCAAGCTGTCTACTCTGTCAATAAACACACGGCCACTTGGATAAACATACGTACACATACATACATACGTACGTGTTTGTATGTTCACGTATACACATACACGCATACTCAAACGCATGCACTAATATATGTGCGTACAAACGTGCTCATATACAAATACACATGTGTTGACTGATGTATTGACTGATGTTTGTGTATGCAGTAAATAAAAAAATCTCTCACTAACGCAGTCAGATCTGTTTGTAAAATTGTTTTGTGTGAAGCATCAAATATTATTCATGCATATTTATTTGTTCGCTCGTATATTTAATAGCATCTGCTTCTGCATATACATATATACAACACACTGTATACATTTGGAACACTATATTCATACATACAAACACACGTGCAATCGTTATCATCTTAATCGTCAATCACCTTCGTCGCCAGACTCGAAATCGCGTAGCCGAGGTCGCCGCCACAACAACAGCAGCAGCACCAACAACAACAATCCATCTCCGGGACCCGATTCCGAACTGGAGAGGATTTTTATATGGGACCTGGACGAAACCATCATCATCTTTCATTCTCTACTCACTGGAACCTACGCTCAGAAATATGGAAAGGTTCGTGATGATGATGGTGATGATGAGGGGGATGATGATTTTAAGGATGATGATGATGATTGCTCACTTGGTACTTCATTCTTTTATTTCTTTCATTCTCTTTTGTACCCCTTCCATTCCTCCTACTATCTCCTAATATACAATTATGTGTTTATCTTGTACACATAACACACACATACACACACACACATACACACACATATATATATATATATATAAGTGTCAACATTGCGTAATAATGAGTGTCAGGATGTGTTGAACACCCTTCCCAGGTAAAATGGAACGACCCACAACCGTGTATGACTGTGCTAATTGCTGATGTTGGTTTATGTGTGCTTAAGTTTTGGTTGGTATGTTTAAGTTTTTGTATGTTTATTGGTATGCTGGTGTTGTACATTATTTTTATAAATAGTCTGGAAAGTTTAATAGCTTTTTAAACGTTTGTTATATGTGGAGTTATATATTTAATTTAAGATTTAGGTATAGATAGATACATTTGTCTAACTTGCAGCATTGTACATTCAATAGAATATAAATTTTTACTGGCTCATTTCGCTTCTAGTTATTATTCCCTTCCGTCAAAGCATCTAACCTTCCAGCTCAACAATCACCTTCTTCTTCTTGCTTATTTACATATGTGTAGATGTGTGTGATGTGTGTGTGTGTGTGTGTACGTGCGTGTGTGTTGGACCATCGAAACAATACAATACAAGTGCGAGCCTATATGCTTGCGCTCAAGCATACAGAACTGTAGTTGTTAGGGCGCAAGTACGAGAAATAAAAGGTAGAATGAAGTATGAGTATGAGTATGACTATACTCTTTTAATTTTTCTTTATTAAATTCGTCTTTTAAAGTTAACCACACTCAAAAACACAGGTACATAGAATTATAAAAATAAATATAAACAAAAACATACAGATACAAATACATCCAGTCAAACACATCCATAGAAATACATACATACAAACACATCCATACAGACAAACACGTCCATACAGATATATACACACAAACACATACATACAAACACGTAGAAAAATACAAAGACGAACGAACATGATTATATGTTAGTTTATTCAGTTCATCCTGTTACGTTAGCAGTCAAGTCAAGACATCTAATGGTATAAACAGATGGTTGCTGCAAACGCTATTCATCCAAACACACTCGCACGTACATTAACACGCACGCATACACGCACACATGCACGTACCTATGCGTATATAAACATCACAAGCATACTTGTGTATATATACAATCATGTCCATGAATATACATACAATCACACACAGTTTATTATTATGAATTTAATTCTTATTTTGCATGTGTTCGTTTGTTTCTAAAAATGTTTTAGATGAATTATTATTTTTTATACTTGTGTGACTGCATGCATGCATGTATCTGTGTATATATGTATGTATGGATAGATGGATGTATGTATGTATGTGTGTATGGGTGGTGTTTGTGTGTTTGTGAAGGTTTTTATGTCTGATTTGAAGTGAAGTTAGTGCATACATACGTTACCCTGTGTTGAATTCAATTAGTATTTGTTGTGTATGCACGTGCGGATGTGTGCGCGAATGTTTGGGTGTGTTTGTGTGAGTGTGTGCAGGCATTTATTTTTTGGTTTGTGTATATACCATAAACACACAACACAAACAAACACACACACATATATATACTTACACATATATATGTTGGGTGTTATGCATAACGTTGAGTTTTTGTTCAGTAAGTAATTGAAATGAATGTATGAATGGATGAAATGAATGAACGAAAAAATTAGTAAACAAAGAAAGAATAAATGAACGAGCAAAATGAATGAATGAACAATGGAACGAACGAAAGATTGAGTGAATGACGAACGAACTGAATATAAAGAGTTAGTATCTAAATTAGTGAATACATGTTTAAAATCAATCAACGATTCCTTTCCTTGCCTTCTTTCACTCTCCTCTCTCTTCTTGCTGCGTTATTTGTCTTCTCCGTTCTATTGTTCTTTTAAATGTTTCATTGAGTGTGTGTGTGTTTATGTATGTGTGTGTGTGTATTTGCTTGTACATGCGCGCGTGTGTGTATGTGCTTGTATGTTTGCGTTTTTTACAATCATTAGTTCGTTTCTTTGTATGTTTAAATGTACTTTCTGTAAATTTTTTTCAAAACTTTGAAATTTTAAATTTAAAACGAAGGTTGAGAAAAAACTTCCACCAAGGATCCCGAATGTTTCAGCATTAAGAATAAACTTAATCGACTAAACCACGCCAGTCTAGCTTCTCTTTGCACGTAGTATATATGCACGTACGTATACAAATGTGTGCATGTACGTGTGAAAATTTAGGCATTTACACATACACTTGCAATGTGTACTGTATAAGGCATTTCTTCAATAAAATTTTAATCTTAAAGCGATAAATACACACTCACGAACTTACACGCGCATAAACACGCAACAAAGCTTGAGCATACGCAAACAAACTTTTAAATACTTTCGTTTGCAGCTGTACGTACGAACACGAATATGTATGCGTATTTTTATGCGTACTACTCCAGAAATGATTAAGTATGTTCATCACGTACACAAGAGTACCTGCATACACAAAAAATGCCCACACGCATACATTACATGCACTGACGTATGCCCATTCAATCACGCACGAACGTGTACAGTTTCGTTCGTGTTTGTTCGTATTTAAAGAGAACTTTGTGTGTGAACTTTCTTCCCCTATCTTGAAAACTATTTTCCAATATATGCATCATGCGTCAGAATTTAATTTCGAATGATGGCAATTTGAAAATTTCACCGTAACTTTTTGGAAATTTAAATTAAAAATATGCAAATTAAATGGATTAAAATTATAAAATTGAAAGATATTTATTTCCATGTTATCGACTTGTTTGCCACACGGTTCTTTCTATGTATATTCTTAGCAGTAAATAGCTGAAGCTCTATCATGCGATTTTAAATCCACTCTACATGTATTTAATTAATTCTTATTATTTAGCTCATATAAAGTTATTTTGTTTAATTAATTAACTAATTGTTTTTGCATTATTTGATTGAGTTACATTATAGATATACCCATCTTTCTCTAATTAAAATTATAAAATAAAATGATGAAATAAAAAAATATGTTTTTACGTTTTTCACTATTTTATTTCTTCAATCTCCTCTTTCCATCAGTTTCCGATTTCAATTAAAATCTTTTGATGATGAGTTTGTAGAAGTTGTAATTGCTACTACTACTACTACTACGATTACTACTACTACTACTACGACGACGACTACTACTACGACTACTACTACTACTACTACTACTACTACTACTACTACTACTACTACTGCTACTACTACTTCTGCTGCTGATACTGTTGCTACTACTACTACTATTACTACTGCTACTGCTGCTACTACTACTACTGCTGCTACTGTTGCTACTTCTACTACTGATGCTACTACTACTACTACCATTACTATTACTAATGTTACTCATTGTTGTTACTCTTACTATTGTTGTTAAATAAAATACTGCAATGCATGCTAGTAGCTGTAAAGTACTGTTTCCGTTCTGTTCAGTGTGTCTATGTTGATGTCTATGTTGATGTCTATTGTTTCTGATTGGTCATTATTAGTCAGTTAGTCATCATGCAGACGTGCATTTCGTTTACCTTTGTATGTATGCTTATATCTGTGTTTGTTTATGTTTGTGTGTATTCGTACGTGTGCTTGTGTCTGTATGTCTGTGTTTGTCTATGCAAGCTTGTATGTATGGGTTTTTTTTATGTATGTACGTGTGTGTGTATTTGCGTGTATGCGTGTGTATAAATGAATGAATGTGTTGTCATGTGTGTGTTTGTCTTAATCAGTCAAAACCATCATCATCATAAACATCCTCATCATCTTCATCACCATCATCATCACCACTAACAGCTCCATCAACAACGTCATCATCATCATAATCATTGCATCATCATCATTATCACATCGTCATTATTATCATCATCAACATCTTTTTCTTCATCATCACTCCAAATTAAAATCAGTCTTACTCTTTCTTAGAGGTAAACAAGTGCATGCGTGTATGTATGTGTGTACGTGTGTGCATGCGTGTGTGTGTGCATGTGTGCGCGTGTGTGTAATACTTATATTCTTTCTACTAAATATACAAGTGTGTTATACCTTTGTTTATTTCATTTGTTTAGAATCATCACACAAGTTTAATCATGTGTTTGCGTGTGTGTGCGCGTGTGTGTGCGCGCGTGTGAGTGCTAGTTTATTTGCCTGGGTATCTGGAGGAACTTCTTAATAACTGTTCAGTATTTGAATCGCTACAATAACGACCAATGGTCATTTACTTCAAATTTCCTTGCTCCTTCTAAGACTTTCACTTCTACAATACTTCTACAACGGTTACTGCTAGCAATACAACTATTACTACTACTTTCTACTGCTGCTACTACTATTAACTACTACTACTACTACTACTACTACTACTACTACTACTACTACTACTACTACTACTACTACTTTTGTCGCTTAGTTATAATTATATTGTCAATTTATTATTACTCGTTTATTAATTTAAAAATTTCAATTGTGGTTCTATAGTTACTTCTTGTGGTACTACCGATATTTATTGTGGTACTACCGATATTTATTGTGGTACCACTGTTTTTTCTTGTGGTACCACCGTTATTTCTTGTGGTACCACTGTTATTTCTTGTGGTACCACCGATATTTCTTCTGGTATCAGCGTTACTTCTTGTAGATGGAAGTGGTAATTAGTAATGATCACAGTTATAACTGATAAGTAACGATTAAGAATACTAGCTAGTAGTATAAGTACTGATTATTCGCCAACGACGCTGCTGATGTACATTGCAATAGTATTGTATTGTTGACCTGTGTAGAGAATTATCAATGAATAAAGTCGACTCCTGATAAATAAATTATGTATGAAGTTGATGTGGCTAGAGTAGTAGTAGTAGTAGTAGTAGTAGTAGTAGTAGTAGTAGTAGTAGTAGTAGTCGTTGTATTTGTAGTAGTAGTCGTTGTAGTTGTAGTAGTAGTCGTTGTAGTAGTAGTCGTTTTAGTAGTAGGAGTAGTCGTTGTTGTTGAAGTATAAATAGTTGTTGTAATAGAGGTTGTCATTTAAAATTTGAAAAATAACATTATAACAAAACAACCATAACCACACACACACACACACACACACATGCATAAACACACACATACACACGCACATACGTACGTAAGCTTGCGCGCTCACAGCAGGCCTTATTTATTTATATATTTTATTTAAATTTCGTAGATCAAAGAATGCTCTCCCTTTTTTGTTTGGATAATAACCATCATCATCATCATCGTCGTCGTCGTCTTCGTCGTCATTTACTACGATTACATCATTGCATTTGATTGCTATCATTCCGTCATCATCGTCATCATCATCATTGTTGTCATCATCATCATTTTTTAGATAAATTTGACGTACCTATACATTATCCTATCACAATATATATATATATATATATATATATATATATCATCATTAGCGTTGACATCGTCATCACGTTATTATCATTGTCGTCATCATTATCGTGCCATCATCATCATTATCATCATCATCATCGTAATCATCATCATCTTGGTTGAGGATTGCCAGCAAACAGGTACTTGGAAACGCCTTGGGTATGTTGTTATGACAACTGCCTATCACCATGAACGTCATCGTCATCATCATCGTCGTCATCATCATCGTTGTCATCATCTTTGTCATCATCATCTTCATCATCATCATCTTCATCATCATCCTCCTCTTCATCTTCTTCATCATCGTCTTAATCACTGTCGTAAGTTTTACTATTTGCGTACAGTCTATAATAATCATTCATTGATAAACCATTTCTCCATCATAGCCATCATCATCGTCGTCATCGTCACCATTACCGTCATCATCCTTCCCATCATCATCCTCCCCATCATCTCATCATCATCCTTTTCTTCCTCTTCGTTTTTTTTATCATCGTCGTCTGTTAACGATGACGATTGCTTGCATCGGCATTATTCATCATCGCTATAATATTTTTATTATACTATTAATATTATGACGTTATATTTCAGCTATATGATAATTATGACTGGGAGGCTGTAATAGTGGTGGCGAAATTAGTGAATTCTAATGATGACCTATGATAATGTATATGATGATGGAGATGAGGACGACGACGATGATACTACAAAATTATACCTCCATGCAACTTCTCCCTAATAAACATAATCCATCTTCCATCATTTGTTTTAAAGTTATTACTGTTAATAATAGTACTACTACTCTTAATAATGATGCTGCTAGAGCGGCGACTGTTGTTGCTGCAGCAGCTGCTGCTGCTATTGCTGCTGCTGCTGATGATAATGATAATAATGACGATGATGATGATGATAAAGTCATAGAATATTAATTTGTTAATATAAAACTTCAATCTGTGAAAGCAACCAACTGCTCACTCATTGGGTATATCACTATTAGCTCTGGCAATGGTTACGTATTAATGATAATAAAAACATCATTATTATAATTATTATTATTTGTTATTATTATTATTGTTATTATTATTGTTATTATTGTTGTTGTTGTTGTTGTTATTATTATTCTCGGAATGGAAGAACGGGGCCTGGCTTGCAGAATCTAATCAGCACATGAAATTGTACACCGGCACTGCGAAATTTCATTGCTCCAGAAATAATAATAATAATAATATATAAATAATAATAATAATATTATTATTATTATTATTAGTAGTAGTAGTAATAATTATAAATTTAATGGTTTGAGTGTAGTTTACCGTAAACTGTAAATGAATGAATTAGAATTAGCCGTTAATGATGATAAACATAAAATATCCGGTAATACAACGGATAATATACAAAAATAAACAAACTTTGTTGTGTATTTTTTGCATATATTTTCTTATATTTCATTCGCTTGTTTGTTTGTTTGTTCGTTCGTTTGTTCACATGTTTGTTTACATGTTTGTTCACATGTTTGTTCACTTGTTCGTTCGTTTATGAAGACAATTATGGACATGGAGTAACGTGAAACTTCTAAGAAAGAGTAAAAATATGCTTGCTTCTTTGTTTGCGTTTTTTCATGCTTGTTGTATGTTTTTGTTGCTATGTCAGTATATGTTTGTATGTGCACGTTTTTGTATGTTTGCTCGATTTTATGTATATTTTCATGTCTGTATGCATGTATGTAAATGATTGTTTGTAATGTTTTTTTGTGTGTTATCATTATGTCTTTTCTGGCTGGCTCACTCGCATTTCTTTCAAATAACATTAAAATAACAATAAATAATAATAATAATAATAATAATAATAATAATAATAATGATGATGATGATGATGATGATGTTGATGATAAAATTGTTATTAGTTTTATTATTATTATTCCTCTTATTATTAATATTTACATCTACCGGACATCTATCTCTTCAGTTCGGTTGGCCACTCGATATTTAATTGAGGGCGGTTAATTTGCCGTTTCAACGTCTCGTCACACACCACCACAACTACAATAATAATACAATAACAATAATAATAATAATTATTATTATTATTGTTATTGTTATTCTGTGCGCGTCTGTATGTTGTGCAATAATTCCACGTTCCGATGAAGCTAGTTAGTTGGCTGGCTGGCCGCATGATGAAGCTAATGATGTGTACTATGAAATGTTTATTGTTGTTGTGGTTGTAGTTGGTAGTAGTAGTAGCAGCAGTAGTAGTAGTAGTGGTAGCAATAGTAGCAGTAGTAGTGGTAGCAGTGGTAGTGGTAGTTAGTTGCGCACACGCAAACAAACACACGCGCATACACAAATACATATACGCACATACACGCACATACATAATAACATTCGTGTATGTTGTATTTAAACGTAATGCACAACTTGTTGATTTCGTCAGAGGAAATATGCAACTGTCGTTTTTTGACGGGTTTGTGTGTTTTGTTATTACATCGATCAATCAATCAGTCAATCATCCTGTCATTCTTTCATTCAGTCAGTCGTTCATTCACTCCATCTTTCAGTTTGTCTCATTCTGTCCATCGTTCAACCAGCTAGCCAATCCACACGTTTTTTTTATTGTTAATTCGTTTTTTTTTTCAATTCGTTTGATCAAAGTATATTTATTGTTCTTTTTCATTCATTCATTAATAGTTAATTAATTTTTATTTGTCTATTCAGTTAATAATTCGTTCATTTACTCGTTCGTTCGTTCTTTCGCTCGCTCGTTCACTCGTTCGTTCGTTCACTCTTTCATTAATTCGTGGTATGTTCGATGCTAATTAAGTAAAACAAGCCGCCTCAAATTATTCATTTATTTCATTTATTCAATTAAACAATCAAGAAACCAAATTCAATAACCTTACGAAATCGATTCATCAGGCGTAATTTACTGCTTTCTTAATTAATTGCCTGGCTCATTAGCATATTTTCTTTGCATATTTCATGTTAATTAGTTAATCAATATTTATTGATAATTCAGGACCCGCCTACGTCTGTATCTTTGGGTCTACGCATGGAGGAGATTATATTTAGTCTGGCCGACAACAATCTCTTCTTCACCGATCTTGAGGTTCGTTTTTGTGTGTGTTGTTTGTTTGTTTGTGTTTGTATGTTTTTGTTGGTATGTGTGTTTGTGTGTTTTTATGTTTTTGTTGATGGATGTGTTTGTGTGCGATTGTTTATGTTTGTGTGATTGCTGTTTGCACTTGTTCATATGTAGGTGTTGTTTGAATTGGAGTGTTGAAATTGGAACCTAAATGATTTTATAGCACACAATTCACATTTTATTTTACTAACTGTTTATCTCTTCTGGCCATCTCTTCCTTATACTATCATTTTTTGTGTTATCTACATTGTTCATCTTTATAAACGTTATCATCATTTGTATTGTTTGCTCGTTTTCGCACTATTTTTCTCTGTCTGACCAATGTTGTATGTGCATTTGTGTGCTCCTATGTATGTATGTATTTATGTACATTTGTTGTACGTTTGTATGTGTGTATGTACATTTGTTGTACGTTTGTATGTGTGTATGTACATTTGTTGTACGTTTGTCTCCGAGTGTGTTTGTTTGGATGTTTGCGTATTTAAGATTATCAAGTTGACATTTGGAATTAGCGCGTACCAAAGTTGTGCAATCTTAATGTTTAACAACTGTCGCCTCCATACACTGACTGACTGACTGATAGCATAGCATTTTTACTTTACTTACTAGTATTTCCTTTATTACTCTTTTACTGTCGTTGTTTTCTTTTCTTCTTCTTCTTCATCTTCTTCTTCTTCTTCTTCTTTTTCTTCTTATTATTATTACCATTATTACTGCTACTACAAATACTACTAATGCTGCTATTACCACTACTACTGCTACTACTACTACTACTACTATTACTACTACTACTAATGCTGCTAATATTTTATTAATCATCATCACAGTCGCCAAAGAATAATTTCTTCATCATCCTCACCTTCAATCTATCATAAGTCATCATCAGTCACCACTATTGAATTGACATCATTATCATTACCATCACTATCATCGCTATCACCATCATCATCATCACTACCAACATAAGCATCATCATCGTCATTATTATCATTATCATCACCCAGGAATGTGACCAGGTTCATATAGATGACGTTTCGTCTGACGATAATGGACAGGATTTGAGGTGATTTGATTAAATAATTAGTCGATTTCTTAATTAATTAATTAATTAAGAAATTAATTAATTAATTAATTAACTCATTATACTTATTTTACTTCAATAATCTAATTTTATTTTCCAGTTATTTGTTTTGTTAAACTTTAATTAATTGTTTAGATTATTCTAATTAACCGTATTTAATCGTCTCGTTCCTATCTATCATACTGGTCTTATTTTCCATTTTCATTATTCCATAAAATTTAAATAAATTATTGTTAATAATAATAATAATAAAATAATAATAATAATAAAATAAATAATAATAACAACAACACAGCATTCCACCTGTTTTTGTTTGCCTTTTTTTGGCATGTTTTGACGTGGTTTTTAATTGATGGTCTATAAATTTCATCCACGTCCTCATCATCATCTTCTCCACCCTCATCATCGTCTTCTTCATCATCGTCATCACCATCGTCTTCTCTATCGAATGAATGGATGGACGGATGGATGGATAGATGGATGAATGAATGAGTGAATGAATGAATGAATGAATGAATGAATGAATGAATGAATGAATGAATGAATGAATGAATGAATGAATGAATGAATGAATGAATGAATGAATGAATGAATGAATGAATGGAGGAAGGTAGGAAAGGAAAAATGTCAAACTAATGTGAACTGACGAATGGATGAGTGGGTAGAAAGTTGATTGAAAAGACGATTTTATTAAATGAAGAAACGAATGAGTGATTGAGCGAGCGAGCGACCAAATGAATGACAGAATTTAATTAATCAAATATTAAACGAATGAGTGAATGAATGAATGAGTGAGTGAGTGAGTGAGTGAGTGAGTGAGTGAGTGAGTGAGGGAGTGAGTGAGTGTGTGAATGACTGAATAACTGAATGAATTAATGTATCAAAGATGATGATTATGATTATGATGAATTTCTTGTCTTTCATCCAATGGTTTATTTTTCAATGGGCCGTCAAGTGTTTTCGATTGGAAACATTTTGTGTGATGACGACGACGTTGATAATTTGTTTGGTGATAGTAATGATTATGAATAACGATGGCGTGGTTTTGATAATGATCGTCGTTCTTCTGAAATTAACATTGATGATATATTGCGATTGCTGAAACCTGATGTATGGATGATGATGCATTTGGAAATTCCCATAAATCTCTGCCACCCGTTCTCATCATCATCTTCATCATAGTTTCATCTTCTTCATAGTTTCATCATCTTCTTCACATCGTATTATCGTTAAAAATTCTGCACTAATAACGTTATCACTTCATCTCCCTTGCGACAACATTATCATCCAAGCATCATATCAATACGATCGCACACACACGTACACACAGAGTCACGTAAACACATAACATTTGTACACTTGCACACACAACTTCTACACGTACGTACATGCACACATACTAATAAATTGAATAATAAATGCCACATGCATCTGACGCGCGCACACAAGCGCACAGGCGCACATACACTCGTTACTTTCTCTCTCACTCACAAACACAGTTTGCATCATTCACTTTGCATACGTTCGTTCGTTTGTGTTTTATTCATTCATTCATTCATTCATTCATTCATTCTTCTCTTCGTTTGTTCTTTCCTTCATTTACATATCGGTTTGAAGATATGCTAAAAAATAAGTTATAACCGTAATAACTGTATGGTATGTATATTTGGCATAAAAATAGCAACATCATTGTAAAACAACCATCCAACCAACCATTCAACCAACCAACCATCCAACCATTCATCCAACCAACCATTCAACCAACCATCCAACCAGCATCAGCTAGGGAAGATTTGAAAACTTTAATACTATTGATCTGTTGATATATGCCTCCTTACCTTTTGGTGATCGCGAGATGGATTGAGAAAAAATAAGAAAGAGAGCGAGAGAGAGAGAGGAATAAAAAGAGAAATATAGTAGTAAAGATAAAAAGAGTGAACAAAAGAGAGAGTAAAATTAAGAGAGAAGGGAGAGAGAGAGAAGGTCATATGAGGAAAGGTCACGTGTTGAGGAGATTGAGTAGTGGAAAGAGGTCAGCTTTCAAGAGGAATTATAATAAACTGTATTATATATATATATATTTATATGTATGTGTGTTTATGTGTGCGTGTGTGTGTTCATTTGAGTGTGTATGTGTGTGTGTGTGTGGGACCGTATAAGTATGTGTGCACATTTGTGTGTATGTGTAAATATTTACGTAGGAATGTGTTTGCTCGCTTGCACGTTAGTAGTGTATGAATGGCAGTTAGACAGGTACCATTGAGTGCATACTGGGTATCGTATGTCATACTGTTTTTACTTTGGCGTGTATATGTGTGTTTGTCTATGTATGTGTGTGTGTGTGTTTGTTTGTGGTATCTGTGGTTGGTCAAATGTGTGCGCGCGTCTTTGTGTATGTGCACTCACTTGTATACCCGTGTAAATTCGTGTCGGATTGATATGTAGATAGGTGCTTGGGTAGATCACATATGTTTGTTTGTGTGCGTGTTTAACTTTGTAATTTTGAGTACGTGAAAATTCCGCCAACACTGATAATACTACTAATACTAAAAATACTAACTATATCGTGGTATTTTTTCTCAGTAACTACAACTTCATGACTGATGGTTTTCACGCGGCGGCTACAAACGCCAACCTGTGTCTCGCCACTGGCGTCAGAGGTGGAGTCGACTGGATGAGGAAGCTCGCTTTTAGGTCGGTATGGTGATGGTGCTGGTGATGATAACGGTGGTGATGATAATTATGATGACGATTAAAGCAGCTTTATGACCTAATATTAAAGACGACAATCGTGTTCACATTTAGTCATTATCTTATAATGATTATTATCATTTGTATCTATCATCATCACCATCATCATCGTCGCCGTCCGTGTCATCATACTGTGTCATCGTCATCTATATTGTAGTCATTATCGTCTATTCATCATCTTCATAATGATAGGTATCGCCGGATAAAAGAACTCTACTCAGCTTACAGAAATAACGTTGGAGGTAGGTTGGATGATGACGACAATGACTATGATTGATGATAATAATCAAGTTAGACTATTTTATGCACCAAATTTCAGGACTTCTGGGAGCTCAAAAGCGGGAATTGTGGTTGCAGTTGAGGAGTGAGATTGAAGTGTTGACTGATAACTGGCTGACCTTGGCCCTAAAATCTTTATCCGTTATCAATTCTAGGTTGGTTTGGTTGACTTGCGTTCTTTGTTGTTTGTATTCTTTGTGTGTGTGTGTGTGTGTGTGTGTGTGTGTGTGTGTGTGTATGTATGTATGTATGTGTATGTATGTGTGTGTGTGTGTGTGTGTGTGTGTGTGTGTGTACGTGTGTGTATAGTTTGCAGTGAACATACACACAGATCGACTTGCGTGAATGTGCTCGTGACGACGACGCAACTCGTTCCAGCGCTGGCAAAAGTTCTTCTCTACGGCCTCAGTCCAGTCTTCAACATCGAGAATATATACAGTGCTACAAAAATAGGTTAGCAGTTGCTTGGCTGGCCGGCTGGTTGGATGGTTGGATGGTTGATGGTTGATTAGTTATCTGAGTGGTTATTGGTTGGGGTTACTTTTACTCTTGGCTCATTAACTTTTCTTATAGAATCAATACCGTGATCGTTATTGCTTTTTCGGGTCGTCATTAAAATTTTTTCATGGAAATCGTCCTTACCATCATTAACATCACATCACATCACGTCATCATCATTAACATCATCATCATCACCACCATCATCATCATCAGGAAAAGAAAGTTGTTTCGAGCGCATCGCATCTCGCTTCGGTCGCAAGTGTACGTACGTTGTCGTCGGCGATGGTCGCGATGAAGAAGCTGCTGCCAAACAGGTGACGACGATGACGATGATAGCGATGACACTATGATAGTGATGATGATGATATTGATCTTAATTATATATATATATATATATATATATATATATATATATATAATAGGGAAGGTAAGTAAGAGGAATGTTTGATATTGAGTTATATTTATTAAAATAATTGATGGTAATATAAATTGTGAATTCGTACAATAGCAAAGATAACGATGATGTCTAGCATTGACCTCCTTCGAATTAACATTTCTAGATGACCTGGCCATTCTGGCGTACGACCAATCATTCAGACCTAGCGGCCCTTCATCATGCCCTCGATCTTGGATACCTATGAAGATGACGTCTGTCTGTCTCTGTTTGTCCGTCTGTCTGTCTGTCTTTGTTTGTCTGTCTGTCTGTTTGTCTGTGTCTCTTATCGATGATGGCGTTGACATTGGTGACGATGAAGACGATGTTGGGGATAAGAACGATTATGATATGATGACTGGTTCGTCCTGATGATAACGATAACATTAAATGATGATGATTGATGTTTCATTGCATTGGACGGCTAACTAAATATATCGATAACTTTACGTATGTAACAGAATGGCTATTTTAATTTATTTTAATTTTAATATTTTAATTAATCTTAATTAGTCAATTAATCTAATTATTTTTATTTATTTATTTCATCTATCCATTGATATATTTTCGAATGTTGACAATATGATATTGCAAATTTGTTTAAAATACAAAAACGATGATGAATTAATTTCTAGTCTCATAACTTTAATTTTATTATTTTCTTGATCAATTAAAATTAATTATTAATAGGTTAATTAATAATTAATTATAAAGCCGTTTTTCAAAATTATGTATTATGATTTTATGTATAAAAATATTGTTCGATATTAATGAGTTATAAAAGAAATTGTGTCGTTTAAATTAAGCAAAGGCATTATAGATTATTTATTTATTGTGTTTATCAATTAATTAGTTAACTAATTAGTTAATCGATCAATCGATTAGTTAATTTAATCAGTTGATGTCACCTTATTATCATTTTTATCGGTTGACGCGTCATGTTAAAGACATATGCGTACATTCTGTTGCGGTATAGTTTGTTATTATTAATATTATTTTACTTGGCTGAATTTATTGAGTAATTTTTTATTTTGATAATTATTAATATTAAATAAAATAAACATTGTTTGGATAACTATTTTTTCATTTTCATCATTACGTGTAGTTTTTTTACGTTAATTTATTACTTTATATTATTTATGTGTTTTGTTTCATATTATTTTATGCATAGAATTATGAAATGAAATGAACTATACACGCGCTCACATCATTAACTTTGTGAAATAAGATATTGATTTATTTTTAATTCACCTAAATTATTTAATATGAGTTGTAATCTTTCACTCTTTATATGAGAATTTTTCCGAACGATATATTTGGCAATCAGTGTTTTACAATGAAAAATTCATTTTAAAATGTATTGTTTTTTAAATTATTTTTCTGATTTGTTATATCGTCCCATTTAAATATTTCAAACTGGAGAAGTCAATGAAAAAATTTTTAACAACAGAATAGTAAGAAATTTGTATTTCTGGAGAACTTTGTAGGTGTTATAACAAATAAGAAATACACGATTGTTACGAAATGAAGATACTACTATTTCAAAATCAGTGACGTGTCCATCTAGTTGAAAGCGTAAGATCATATAATTGAAAAATTAAATTTATTGAGAGAAACACATGAAATTAACAAAACAAAAAATAATTGAGTAATAAAATCTTGAGAAACATAAATTAAAATCTTTTATGTATAAAAAATTAATTCTGCCTGCTCTTCCTACTTCATTGGTCCACGTTGCCTTGCTTAAACTTAAGTTTACTTTTTGAAAAATTAAACTATTTTAAAAGTAAACTTAGTCTGCAATGCTCGCTTGATTGCGATAAAAATATGATTTGAATGATACAAAATCAAAATTTAGTAAATGTTTTAAATCTTTTTTATTTTAAAATAAAAATAAACGTCGTAAAGATATGCTGGGATTTAGTTATATAAATTTTGGCGTATTGTTGATGAACATTTTGTTGTCAGCTGTTGGTTACTGGCTGACCTGCAAACTGATTTCCTTATGTGGAGAGATGTTCGTGAGGGCCAACCTTTTTGGGGTCGACCTCTGCAAGGGCACAGGCGTTAAAATGTTCTTCACTTTTTTTTAATTCACTATTTTACTTGATTTTTTTACTACTAAAGTTAAGAATGTTTTTGATGTTTGTGGTGGGTTGTTGAATTCTCTAAAGCTGAACTTTAACCTTTTTTAACCATTAACTTTAAGAAGTTTCATCATTTTAGTCATTTATGACCATGTAGTGTACATATTTCTGATGCAACTTTCTATTCTGGCTCTATTATGTCAACAGTTTTATACCTTAAAATTAAAAAGAATCTTACTCTCACTCAACAATATTTTTATAATTTATTTAGTTATAATTAAAAAAATTGTTTGAAATGAAATAATTTGAATTAATTTGTTTAGCTTTAATTTAGAAAAGCATGTCCTGAATTATATATTATAAAATACATTTGTCCCATCTTCATGTTGATGTTCCACATGCAACATGCAAACATGCTACTTACATATTACATGGTGGCATTGAAGAGATTTTTAAAGGACTAAATTAGTTATTAATTTTCAGACCAGAATCCCAAGGAGTGTTGTGTGGAGTCGTTTTCCTGGTCATCATGTTCCTCTTCATCCCTATCCCGTTCATTGAATATTTCACAAATAGAGGAACATTCACATTCCCATTCCATGTTGTTAGTATTCCGTGTTGTTAGTTTTCCACGTCGATGTTGATGTATTTTTTATTGAATTTTATCAAAAAATTCTTCCTTAAAACCTAAATTTGTTTTTTCATATTTTGTTAAAATAGTTTTTTTTAAGTTGAAATGTTGTTCAAATTATGTCAGCTTGTACTAAACTCATGCAAGCTTAAGAGGTAATAATGATATTTCCCATTTATTCACAATTTATTTTTTAAGTAATATAATATTAAAAAATAATTTTATTTTTATATATTATTTTTTTAATTATATTTTTAATGACTAAATATTTTACCCATGGAAAACATCAGTATGTAGAATTCCTCGCTGCCTTACTATCGATATGCTGCATGGTGTTTCTTGGATTTGCGGACGACGTGTTTGACTTGAAATGGCGCCACAAACTTTTACTGCCCACCATAGCCTCGCTGCCCCTTCTCATGGTCTACCTAGTGACCTTTGACCTGACTATCATCATTATACCTGCACCTTTCAGGTCTCTACTGGGGTACAGTATAAATATTGGTTAGTTGGTCCTTTTCCTGAATGTTTTTATTGTTATAGATGATAATTTATTTCTTATTGATCTATTTTTTTTTACAATCCATTGGTCAAAAATAATTGCAAAGTATTTGATTGTTTCATCACCAACCAGATTTTTAATCTTGACCTACACTCACAAGTTAACATGCAAATCCAGTCATCTTCTTTCCCTACATGAACTCACCAGGCTGCCTGTACTACATATACATGGGTATGCTAGCGGTATTTTGTACAAACGCCATCAACATTGTGGCTGGTATCAATGGCATTGAGGTCGGCCAGAGTTTGGTCATATCTGCATCTGTCATCGTTTTCAACTGCATCGAAATGAGTGGTGGGCATGCTACATTCACCCCATTGTTATTAATCTCTGTATGATTAAGTTGTTTGCTAATTGCTTGGATGTGTTTGAGTTAACGAGTTTTTATAACACGTTAATTGAAGTAGTAATGAGTTAGCGATTAATTAGAATTAATTAGATTAACTAATTGGTAATTTTACTATCTAGGTGAATATAGTGAGGCACATTTGTTCTCATTGTACTTTATGCTTCCATTTTTTGCTGTTTCACTTGCACTCTACCAATATAACAAGTAAAGTTTTGTATGTTTCAGTTTTCATGCTTTTGCTTGAATGTTTTCGTTTGCATGTTAGTAGTTTTTTGTTTATTTGTATATGTGTATGTTGCTAATATGCATTTGTTTTTTTTTGGTATCTATGATTTTTTTTGTGTGTGTACATTTTTATAGATGCAAGTATATTTCATGAATTCTAGTTTGTTCCTTCACTAATCAAAATTTTCTTCATTCAAACATTCCTCTAATCATCATTATCAGATATCCGGCCCGAGTTTTCGTTGGGGACACATTTTGTTATTTTTCAGGAATGGCATTTGCAGTGGTGGCCATCTTGGGTCACTTCAGTAAGACCATGCTGCTCTTCTTCATACCTCAAGTCATCAACTTCTTATACTCTGTGCCACAACTCTTTAGATTCGTTCCATGTCCTCGTCATCGACTGCCTAAGTAAGTTATTACTGTTGTGTTTGGAGGGCTTTTTTATTGTGTGTGTGTGTGTGTGTGTGTGTGTGTGTGTGTGTGTGTGTGTGTGTGTGTGTGTGTGTGTGTGTGTGTGTTTATTGCGGTCTGTGAACTATTATTGGCGTAGCGTATCAAAATTTTATTTTCGTCAAATTTAAAATTTAAAAAAAAATTTATTTCTTCATTTCAATTCAGATTCAATCCAAAATTAAACAAATTGGAGTTGAGTTACTCAAGGTTCAAGCCAACTGAACTAACAAAACTAGGTCGAATTATTCTAAAAATAGCCTCAATATTTAAGTTAGTTCACTTCAGAAAGGTCACAGTGAAAGATTGTGAGTATGAAGAGTGCAATAACCTGACAATCATTAACTTTTTCCTGCTCATTTTTGGCCCCACCCACGAGAAGACACTGACCAATCGCATTCTACTCTTTCAGGTCAGATCAAATTCTGATCGGTCGAATTTGGTTGATTGATTGGGGTGATATAGTTGTAAATATATATTAGCTCTGTCCTGGTTATGACATTAAACTGACCCTCACTGCCTTGTGAGTGATGTTGGATCATCAAAGGCTAGGCCCACCGCTTATAACTGTGGTTGCGTAAGGAAGGGCGTCCTGCGTAAAAATTAGCCAAATAAATTACTTGTGATGACAGAAGTGACAATGACCCTCATCGAGGGGTATTTCGGTTTCATCATAGGTAGCCAAACGGCAACCCCCGATTTCGGGGAAAATGTCTAAACGTGTGTTGTTGTTGTTGTTGTTTAATATACAGTATAATGCATGTTAGAAATAATGCCTATTAACGATTTCAATTATGAAATAATAATAATAATAATAATGTTCAACATTTGGTTTTCCATATATAATATAAATTATTTAATTAATTATTAAATTATTAATTTCTCGCGAACATATTCAGATTGTCTGCAGTGTGATAGCCTTGTTCATCAGATATCCTCTAGCCCGCCTGTTTTATGATGTATGACTAAAATAGACCTTACTTATATGTTATTTAACTTGTTAATAATCAATCAATTAATTGATTACTTAATTATTTGATTATTTATTTATTATTTATTTTAGCATTATGATTTTAAAAATCTTTGTTAGCTATAAAATCATTGAAATCATACTTACGGCAATTGTGTTAATAGTTAGATGTATGTTTGTTACCGTGCTATTTACTTATTGGTTCATCTTAATGTTACTCTGGTTACCCACCTGGTAATGTAATTTGCATTGTATTACATTGTAATTAACCACTTCATCGTCGTTGAAGTTATTTAAATTTATTAAATTTAAATAAATATTAAATGTAATTAAGGATGGAGTTTTGTTGGCAACAGCTATAGCCATCTGTAGATAGAAATAAATACTCGCGTTGTTTGTTTAATTTTTTTAATTAAAAATTTAATTATTTGCAGAATGTAAACGGGTAACTGACAATAAAATAAATAGAATTCGTTCAATTCGTTTGTATAAATTAAGTACAAAAATAAATTAAGTAGAAAATTGAATTAAATATATAGGAAAAATATTAACGCAAACAAAAAGTATAAAAGGCATCTGTGTGCAATAATTGACTTGAGAACTCTTCTTTCCCTCTCTCTCTCTCTCTCCTCTCTCTCTCTCTCTATCTACCTCACTCTCTCTATCTCTATCATTTTCATCTACCCTCTCAATCGCATAGTAAATATTAGGCAGCAAAAAAGTTTAATGAAAATAATAAATAGAAACGAGTGAAGGATAAAAACTGAAAATAAGATAAGCTCTGATGAAAATATTTGAGAAAAATGTGTAAGGCGAATATGATAGGACTTCAAGCTGTTCTTATGTTGGTCTGTGGTCTGGTAAGGAAGTAAGCAGCTAGCGAGCGTCTGGCTGGGTGTATGAAAAAGTATAAGAACACACAAATTTAAAATAAAAACATAAAAATCTGTTTGTAAATAAATGCAATGTGCCTTTGAAAATATTTAACAACGAACAATAATTACGACCTTATTGTAGTCTTAATTATTATAATCATCGAATTGAATCTGTAATTATTCTTATAAATGACGTTTGTTATTATATGATAACTTTTTGTGTATAAACCCATAATAAAATGTATTGAATGTCAAGATGTAATTAGCAAAGTTGTCAGAATGATAACAAAAATTTTCTTTCTTATACTTCAGAGCAGATTGCCCAAACAGTTTAAAAGGGGTAGAATTCCAAAGTTTTAAGAATTGTTTTTAGATTTTTCAGTAAAGTAAAACCAACAACAACAGATGGTTTTAGAGTTTAGCTCAATTATTAATTTATACAATATAACAAAATTAAAACATTCTTTTTTCTTTTTTGGTGATATCGTTCATAATTTTCCTGGCATCATCTCTGGGAAGAGAATTCGACTTTGGCGGTTTAGTTGCCGCCATTCTGTCGCCATTGCCGTTGTTGTTATTTTGTTGTTGTTGCGTTGTCAAAAAGCTATGTCTGGTTTGCAATGTTTTGCCTTTTGTTTTGTTGTTGGCGAAGAAATTTATTTTGTTGTTATTATTATCATTGTTGTTGTTGTTGTTTATTTTGTTGTTACAAATAACACTGTTTAAACTGCTGTTACTGATTTTATAGATTTTATTGCTCTCATTTTTAGTTTTGTTGCTATTTTTTATGTAGCGGCTGCTCGGTAATTGCTGAAGCTTCTGAAGCTGCTGCTGTTTTTGTTTGCGCATTTGTTGATGTTGATAATTATGTTGTTGTTGTTGCTGATATAGTTGTTGTTGTTGTTGTTGTTGCGGTGAATTAATGTAATTGACGTCAATCGGCGTTATTAATGTGATGTCGATTGAAGAGGGAGATTTTTTAATCAGGTCTATGACGTCACTGTGACGTAACCATTTGATGTCACGATCGTTTATTGCTACTATAAAGTCACCGACCTTCATGTCTGACAGCTGGGTTGATTCGATTGGTTGTTTGAATTAATAGAAAAAATGATTTTATTGGTTGTTTGTTGAGTGAACGAATGAGTAAATGAATGAATGAATGAATAAAATAATTAGTTGATTAGTTAATTGGTAACCAAATCAATCACATACAATTTAACAAAACAAAAAAAATAATAAACAGCCACATAATGAAAATCAACCATTGAAGATCCACATGCAAATACCGCACACACACACACACACACACACACACACACACACACACACACACACACACACACACACACACACACACAAACATTACACTTACGCTAGAGGGAGTTCCAGACTCCACGACAGCCACCACAGGGGGACATTCACCCCTGAGGCAGAACCCAAACTCCCCGCTACCAGCCCCGTCTTTGAACCTTTTCAGTGTAACCCTTCTGGGCTTCGTCCAATAATGTCGACGAGAGAAAATTGACACACAGCCCTTATTTAAAGAGAAAAATAATTAATATTATATAATAATAATAATAATAATATATA
>NW_008704083.1:9306119-9313619 GCF_000326865.2 Helobdella robusta
CTTCAGTCGTGCGTGGTTTTATCTGTTATGATGAGAAAAAAAATCGTCCAACTACTACTACCACCACCACTACTACCACTGCTACTACTACTACCACTACTACTACTACTACGTACTACTACTACTACTACTACTACTACTAAAAGAACTAAACTACTATTTCTGCTACTACTACTACTCCTACTACTAAAAGAACTAAATTACTACTACTACTAAAAGAACTAAATAGCAAGACAGACTTAGGATATTGGGAACTTGAATGAGTTCTGTGAAATCATCATCCTCTTCCATTTCAACGTATTTGCTCATAGCTCTGTATAGGGAGCAATTCATTTCTATTTATGATAATAATGATGAGTTAACCAATCAACCAACCAACCAATCAATCAACCAGCCAATCAATCAACCAACCAACCAACCAACCAACCAATCAATCAACCAACCAATCAATCAACCAATCAACCAACCAACCAATCAATCAACCAATCAACCACACAATCAATCAACCAATCAATCAACCACACAATCAATCAATCAACGGGCCAACCTTTCCATAGTAGTACATAGCAGATGATTCGTGGCGCAGTAGAGATTGTTGTTCTTCCTGCTACAATGCATGGAGGATTCCATATCCAGGATACTCCGTCGCAAGTGGGATTTTACTGGGACGATGGTGGATTGTTTGAAAAAAATTAATTAAATTATTAAATTGGTTAATGGATCGACGGTACGTAGATGGAATAACCAATTAAAGTATAATGAATTAATAAATAAATATATGTTTTAATAGGTGGAAAGATGGATCAAAACAGATTTTACGAGAAATAATACAATTTATCCATGAAATTTTACAACATTTCCAAAACATTTTAAAACAGTTAGTCATATAAAAACACTGAGTTCAGTGGTTAGAAAGTTTTAAAAATATTTTGAAGATGTTGTAAAATTTCTCGGATAAGTTGTATAGTTTAAAATTGCATCCAACACTAACAACAACAACAACAACCAAACACAACAGTAGCTGCAACAGCAAAAACAACATCAACAACAACAAAAACAGAAGCAACAACAACAAAAACAGCAGCAACAACAACAACAACAGCAACTAACTCAACAAACTGAACCAAGGCAAACTCTTCTCGACACTTATCGGCCTCTCGTACATCGTTCGCGCCAACTTGACGAGTTTGTTCAACTTTCTCTCAAATTCACTTTCGCCATTTTTTGCCGCCATTTCTTCACGATCAACAGAATTTTCAAAATTTTTAGCGTTGGCGACCAACGAGTAAGTTTTCGCGACAAAGTAGTGAGATAGTGAGTTGTAGTAGGAGAGCTTGCAGTCTACCACGTGGCACCAATATCCGGAGAGGCATACGATGCAACTTAACTTGCTGCTAATGCGCGAGTATGATTGTGATAACTAGAGGGGGAGTGGATGGAAGAAATGATGATGATGATGATGATGATGAAGATGATGATGATGGTGGTGGTGATGATGGTGGTGGTGATGATGGTGGTGATGATTATGGTGGTGATGATGATGAAGAAAACGGTGGGGATGATGATAATAATAGTAATATCAAGATGATGATAGATGGATGAATACACGAATGTATGGATGGATGGGTGGATGGATGGATGAATGGATTGATGAATGATTTGAAAGGAAATTGTAACATTTGTTTTCAATTATTTCATGGTTTATTATTTCAAACCGTTTGAAACTATGAATAGCCTGATTTAGCCGGCACATTCTGATAAAATCAGAAGATTGAATAACACACGAACGAACGATGACAAGGTTGAAAGAACAAAAAATCCAATATGCCAAGCAGCAACACAGAAATTAACAACTGCAACACAACACAACACAACAACAACAACGCAACAGATAACACAGCAAACAACAACACAACAGACAACACAGCAAACAACAACAACACAACAGACAACACAGCAAACAACAACAACACAACAGAAACACAACAGACAACACAGCAAACAACAAAAACACAACAACAACACAACATGACTATAAAAAACTAACGTAACTACATTCTTGGGCCAACTTCACTAACTCCTCAACAGTGTCACGAGCGTCATCAACAGCAACAACTACGTCCTCAATATTCAACGCCCTATCAACAACATTCTCGATAATTAATTCGTGCTGCTGGGCCAGCATGAGGTCCATCAACAAATCCGTGCAATTTGATTGGATGTCGCAGGAAGGGGCGTGGTTAAAATGGTCCTTCAAATGTCGGAATGCTCCTGAGGATCGCAAAAAATAATCGTTTTGGCGGGAAACGTCGATGTTGTCGTTGTTGTTGTTGCTGGTAATGTTGTTGTTCGGGCTGTTGATGTTTCGGTAGCTACTATTGCTGCCGTTTTTGTTGTCGGTGTGTGTGTTGTTGATGTTTTTACTGCTAACAATGTTGGTGCTGTTGTCGCCGAAACAACTCTTAGTGTTGAAAATTTTGTTGTACGTATTGTTGTTGTTGTTGTTGTTGATCGTTTGTTGGTCTGGAATGTTCACATTGTAGACGTTTGTTAAATTGTCAAAAGTAGTTGATGAAGTTGGAGGTGGTGGCTGTTGTGGTTGCGTTGATGTCGTTTTTACAGACGTAACGGTCGTTGCATGCGATACCTCACTCCTCTGCAACAACAAAATCACTATCAACTGGTATGTTTTAAAATTGATTTCGATATTTTAACTTCTAACAAAATTGGACTAACTTTAAATTCGCCAAAAATGCAAAACTACAAAACACAGATGAGTAACAACTAACTAATCTACAACAACAACATCGTCTCACTGTATTATCTCCCCCCCCCCCCCCCCCCCTTAAATTACCGCCCATCAACACCATCACCACATCATCATCACCATCATTACCACATCATTATCATTACAACATCATATTCACCACCATCATCATTATCATTACCACATCGGTACATCATCATCATCATTATCATTACCACATCATCATCACCATCATCATCATCACCACATCATCATCAACGTCATCATCATCATTACCAGTTTGATAGCTATCTTGGATAGAAGGACGCCGATATTGAATAAAATACAAGCTCGCTCAAAGCAAATGGAAGTCTGCGCTGATTTCATTCCGGAGAAACAGTCATACCTTGATGATGATGATGACGGTAATGGTGATGGTGATGATGATGATGGTGATGATGGCGATGATGAAGATGATGACGGTAATGGTGGTGGTGATGATGAAGATGATAATGGTGATGATGTAGATGATAATGGTGATGATGACGATGATGGTGGTGACGATGAAGATGATGATGAAGAAGATGGTGGGGATGATAATGATAATAATGATGATTGCAAATATGATGATAATGATAATGATATAATAATAATAATAGTAACAACAACGTTACTATAATAATAACAAACGATAAACTAATAAAGTGGTTAATCTCTGGCATAAATTAACCAACCATTGAAAACTATAGTCACCACCACCACCAACATCACCATCATCATCGTCATCATCATCATCGTAATCAGCACCACCGTCATTATCATCACTGTAGAATCTTTTCTCTACGTAATATAGCTGATTGTAATAGTTCATGATGATGACGAGGCCTTCATCATCTCGCTGAGGTGTTTGACAGGCCTGAGATGATGATGGTGATGGTAGTGGTGATGATGATAATGATATCAATGATGATGATGATGGTGGTGATGATGGTGGTGGTGATGATGATAATGATATCAATGATGATGATGGTGGTGGTGATGGTGGTGGTTATTGATGATGATTATGACGATGATGGTGATGATGGTAATGATGATGGTGTTTTTGATGATGATGATGATGGTGATGAGGATGATAAATGAAATATTTGGAATATTTCACAATCGTTTTCAATCTCTACGCATTGTAGAATTGTTTAGAAAGAATGTCTTTACTTTGGTACATTTAATAAACGAATGATTGGATAAAGGAACGAACGAACGAATGAACGAACGAATGAATGAATGAATAGATGAATTAATGAATAGATGAATGAATTGATGGATGAATGAATGAATAAACAGATAAAAAATGAAGGAATGAGAACGAAAAAATATTGAAAACTAAGACGAAGTTTTAAAAAATTATGCTGGTAGAAATATTTCTTACGATGAATAAGACGACAAGATGAAGATGATGATGAAGAAGAAGATGATGAAGAAGATGATGATGAAAAAGATGATGATGTTGAAGAAGATGATGATGGTGAAGATGACGGTGATAGTGATGATGGAGAAAAGGATGATGATGATGAAGATGATGGTGATGAAGAAGATGGTGTTGGTGGTAGTGACGACGATACTGATGATGATATTAATGATGATGATATTGATGATGATGACAAACATGACAAAAACCAAAACAACGATGACGACTAAGATGATAACGTGATGATGTAGTTGGAAATAAATGCTTCAAATCTCCGGCCATCCTTAGCCTTGAATGGGAGAGAGAAACAAAACAACGTAAAAACAAACATCTGCCTCACTGTACACACGCAAAGATACCAATACCATACCAATACCAACTAATACAAACGTTATTTGAGTGTAATACAAATACACATGTACTTTATATTTATACACACACACACATATTTATATATATATATACACACACACACACACACACACACACACACACACATATATATATATATATATATATATATACATATATATATATATATATACACACATATATATTTTTTTACAATATTCTATAAATTCTCCCAAATTTTGAATTTTAATAAACTGACCGTTCGCCAAAAAACTTTAGTTAGAAAAATCGAAAGAACCAGCTACAAACATATTAGCGCCAAACATTTGGTAGAATTTATAGAATATTGTAAAAATTATGGTCTGTTACCAACACATATATATATACATACATACATACATACATACATACATACATACATACATACATACATACATACATACATACATACATACATACATTGATACATACATACATACATATATATATACATACACACACACACAGACACTCAGACATACACACACACAGACACACACACACACATACATACATACATACATGCTCAAATACATACACAAATAGATGCATGGGCATAAACTTTTCGGTAAGTTACAGACTATTCCATTAACAGTAAATAAAAAATTAAAGTTACAATGCTGTCATTAATAATGATAACAAAACTGATGATGAGGTGATGATAATGATGACGACGACGATGATGATGATGACAAACGATGATGATGATTACTCCAACCTTCCTCATATGATAAAGTTTAGTGATGTGGTCTTCGAATTGCACTGGTTCTTCATAATGATGAGTTTTCAGAATTTTCTTCAATTCAAAAAATTAAAAAAATTTATTTAAACTTTATAAAATGGATTTAATGATTATTTATTCAAGTAATTTAGTTAGTTAGTTTACTTATTAATTAATTAATTAATTAATTAATTAAATTAATTAATTAGCCTGTTTGTTTAATACACCTTCAACAATACATAAAACGTAGAGTATTAATAACAATAATACCACCATCATCTTCAATATTAAAACAGTAACAATAATAATTACATCAAAAACATTAATAATAACTAAAATAATTACAACAACAACAACAATATTAATAATAACATCATTATTAATAATAATAATATAATAATAATAATAATAATACAAACTTTCAAAGTTTCAAAACATTTGGTTATTTTCATCTCCTTCAGATGTGGAGCTAACATCGGAAGCTTACTACCACCACCACCACCGCCGCCACCACCACCGCCACCACCACCACCACCACCACCACAACCGCTACTACTACTAAATTTTAACTTTGTATACGTACTATTATTATTTGTATTTTTGTTATTGTTATTATTATTATGATTATTTGTTGTTGTTGTTATCGTTGTCGAAAAGTCATTTTTAAAGTTGTCAATATCTCCATTAAAACTCTCGAAACTCAAAATGGAATTCAGATTGCAGAAGTTGCCGGAAATTATATCATTAGCAAACGTAGTTATGCCACCGCTGCTAGCGGCCACAGCGTTTGTGAATGTAGTAGTAGTAGCAGCAGCAGTAACAGTAGCAATAGTAGTAGTAGTAGTAGTAATTATGGTTGTAGTATCGGTAGTGGCGTTGTTTGTGACTTCTTGTAACTCAATGAGGTTTTCTCTTAAGAGTTGAAGATTGTTGTTAATTCTGCCCAGTTCTGCCAATATGTCAATGCGCATTTTTGCATCAGGTATTATACTGTGGTATCAATTAGGTATTTTTTTTTAAATATTTTGTATTTCTTTGAATGAGTGCGATTAGAAATTACATATGTGTACATATATGTATAGGTTTATGTATGTACATTTTCGTGTGTATGTACTTATATGGTATATATTTCGGTATTCACATACATGGGCGTATTGTTTATAGTTTTGTTTTAATTAAAGTTACGTGTGTAAGTTAGCTTACTTGTTTGAGTGTATTTGTTTGTTTGTATGTATGTACATGTTTACAAATACAGTATGTATAACATTGCTTAACAAAATAAAAAAAGAATAAGAAAATTTTTATTATTGTTATTGTTATTATTATTAGAGTATTACTAAGTTGATTATGCTGGAACAAGAATGATTTGAGTTTAATTGGCCCAATGAAATTTCTTCAGTAGAGTTTAGGCTAGGAACATCTGTTAACAATCACCTCATTCGTGTCTTGCGGCCCACACTTACACACACACACACACACACACACACATATACACGCACACACATACATACACACACAAACATATAGATCTTTACACATATACATACATACGTATACATATATGCATATTTAAGCATACATGCATAAATGCATACATGCATATGTTTATATATGGTGAGAGTATGCATGCCTTGTTGCATAGACCAACTTCTCCATCACGTAATAAACGTCTGAGATGTTGAACTTAAACAATTTGTAACGCGCGTAAGCTCGAGATATACATTCTGTAAAGTTATACTATCGCACATAAACAAAAATTGTAATACAATATCGTTATATATAGATACACTTGCATACAAACACACACACACCACACACACATACACGCACACACAGACATACACACCACACACACACAAATATACAAACATTGAAATATGAACAAACGCAACCAACATTCATTAACCGACAAAATAAACTCTTTGATCTTCCATATTATCATATTAGTGCTGGATGAATAGCAAAATCATACACATGCATACATATGAACCACCACACACATACAAACACACACACACAAACATACAAAAACCAACAGGCACATACATAGGAGCATAAACACTTAAACATCTAAGTTCTGTTTAACGTTGTTTACCATCAAAGTGTCCATATTAATTAACATACTCGAGTAAATTTAAAGTGTATGCACCGTTATATCTGAGTGAGTGCTTAAAAGTA
>NW_008704083.1:9318619-9363108 GCF_000326865.2 Helobdella robusta
AGTGCCGGAGATGAACAGGAAGTCATCTTTTTTGCTGGGGTCGAAGAAGTCCATAGCCTTCTTCTTCAAGTTGTATGCGGCCACTTTGAAGGGTACGATTTCAAGTTGGGTCAGTCCTGGAGCCATTGTTAAAACCTGTGTAAGTAGGGGCATGTGTACGTGTAGGTAGGTGCGTGTATATGTGTAGGTAGGTGTGTGTGTACGTGTGTTTTTTGTGCGTGCGAGGTTATTTTCACTTTTTGTAGCAATTGACATTTGACATTTTTTTTATTTCATCAAATCAAAACAATGAAATCAAAGAAATGATATCAATGAAAAGAAATGATCTGGAAATCGAAAAGAAAATAAAAATATGGTTTTCTTGTAATGATTACTACTGACAATTGTAAAAATGTAAAAATAAGAGCATATTTTTTTTACGTAAATTGATTTAATTTACTTGGATAAAACGTAGCAAAATCTCGTAAAGACCATATTTATCTAGATTCTATCAGTAGATATTAATTTTGTGATCTAAGTAGAAGTGCTTGACCTTAGCTCCGTGGGTGGGATCATAGAGGTCCTCCTTGGTGTCAGGGTGGGGCATGCCGGCCGGGTCCCTCCCAACGATGTAGAAGTTGGAGCCCGTCGCCATGCGAGCCTTGCAATGCCACTGAACCTGATTTTCAATCAATTCGTTTCACTGCCTTTCAATAAGTTATATTAATAACTCAACGTCGTCATCATACTTTTCATCCTTTAGTAGCAGCAAAACGTAGAAACTGCGAAAGATATCATAATTTTTCAAAACTTACGTGATATGAAATTGTTTTTCGATGCAACTGAACATACAAAGAACCACATACAAAAACATACAAACACACTGAGACAGATATAAAAACAAACTCAGACGCGGACCTCAGTAGGACCAGCATACATCATCGGTGATGGGAAGATGGCCATGACAGTGGACTTGGGGTCAAGGACACCCTCATCCAGCAGGGCTTGATGCTGTTTGATTCGCCACGGAAGGGGCACGTCGTCATCCTTTGTCCAGCCACCTATTTTTGTTGTTGTTTGTTGTTATTGTTGTTGTTACTGTTGTTGTTACTGTTGTTGTTGTTGTTACTGTTGCTGTTTGCCGCATTAGATGTTGATTTGTTATTATTATTTGTTAACAAATGCATGTTCATTTTGAATGAAATTTAAAAATTTGAAGTTGACTGATGAAAAATTCCATGCAACAAATGACAAGCAATAACAAAACGTAAAAATACACTCCGGAAGAAACGCTCAGTGAAAAGCTTACCAAAAAAACGGTTATAATCTGTTAAGAATCAACAAATGAAAGGCCTCACCAAGAGGATGGAGTAACAGGACGGGGTTCTTGTACCCCTTCGCCTTCAATTTGTTCTTCGTGTCGTGCATCAGCAGGGCGTGCCCGTTGTGGACTGGGTTACGTAGTTGAAACGCAAATACTGCATCCGCCTTGATGGTGATGGTGATGTGGTTGTTGGTGATGATGGTGTTGATGGTGATGATGTTGATGTTGATGGTGATGTGATTGTTGGTGATGATGATGTTGTTGTTGGTGATGATGATGTTGTTGTTGGTGATGGTGATGTGGTTGTTGGTAATGATGGTGATGATGGTGTTAATGATGATGTTGATGGTGATGTGGTTGTTGGTGATGATGGTGTTGATGGTGATGTGGTTGTTGGTGATGATGGTGTTGATGGTGATGATGATGATGTTGATGTGATTGTTGGTGATGATGATGTGGTTGTTGGTGATGATGGTGTTGATGGTGATGTGGTTGTTGGTGATGATGGTGTTGATGGTGATGATGATGATGTTGATGTGATTGTTGGTGATGATGATGTGGTTGTTGGTGATGATGGTGTTGATGGTGATGATGATGATGTTGATGGAGATGCTGACGATGTTTAAAGTACTGTTTTATTCCATGACACAATTTTATCTCTCTTTACTAACATACATCAACGCAAATGCCCGAACTAACATTCATCTTTTTGAATTGGGCTCTCAACTCGGCAGGTGTCAGTCTGTAATCATCGAGTCCGTCGTTCCAACGAATGCGTTCCATCACTTCCAGGTCCCCGCCGCACAACCAATCACCACTCTCGTTTATCATCTGGTGAATGAAAAGATATTCTTGAAAGTGTGTTTGTGTAAAACGTTATTTTTTTCGTTTTAAAATTCAAATAAAAGATTGTTCAGCAATTGAACATAATTTTGAAACAATAAAATTTATTTAAGCGATTGAAGAACTTTTAAAAAACAAAAAAATGAAATCGCAAAAATCGGAAAGCTAAAAAACGAAAAACATGTGACCAGCTAATCCAACCTGAATGTAAGGATGTCCCTTATGGGTGGTCCCAAACTGCCTGGCACATCTCTCCTCCTTACGATGGGGATAGAACTCAGGAGTTCTCAGGATGGCCACAATCTTTCCTTCATACTTCAGAGAGATGGCCGTACAATCTTCCAATCTTTCTTTGTCCTTGGTACTTACGGGCAGTACAATTGGTACTGACTGATTGATAGTACCTCCCTCCAGCAAACAACCAAAGTGTTGACTCTGCAGAAATTCCTTCTCCCTCATGAAGCCGGTCAGGGGACTGGCCCAGCCCTCGGATAGCACCTGCACCCACTGAAAATCGAGCTGTGGTGTGGCGTGGTGGGTTGTGAGGATGAAGATCATAGTGATTAAAAGAATGTGATAATGAAAATCTGATAACAATTGAATTGATGATGAAAAAAGATCAGCTTGATAATAATTTTAAAAAATTTTCAAACATCTTATCATCATTAAACGTTCTTTCTAATTAACCCAAAATACACTAATTAGAAGATATTTGTGGCACCTCAAATTAATTCCTAGGTCAATTTATAGATGTATTAGCCCGAAGTTGTAACTAAAATCTTTCTTTATGTGCTCCTGCTTATATAAAATAATGTTAGTCTTTTCTTTTCACACAAACATACATTGTATATAATTACACACACACACATTCACACACACACACTCACACAAACACGAACAAACAAACACACATAAACAAACACACATAAACATGCACATGTGCTAGATGCGTACGTGCATTAAATCGCAATTACGGGATGTAATTAGAGAAAATAAATCCCGATTATTTTTCTCTTTTTATTGACGGCTGTGTGCGTGAGATAATTAAACAAACATTTCACCGAATGACCGACTACGGACCCGACCGACTGCCATCCATTCGGAAATATTATCCGGTCGGTATAATTAGTTGCATCGCCGGTTTTTTCAGAGAATCGATACTAATGTGCTTTAAGGTATTTATTTATGTTTATTTGTTTGTTCTCTTTTTTATTTTTCCTTGCTTTGTGTATGTTTTTTGAATCATAAGTACATTGCGTAGTGTATAGATTAATTGTGTACTTTGTGTACTTTGTATTTTTGTTTCGAGTACATCTTCTGAGATGCAGGAGATGTCGTTAAAACATGGCCTACCTAACACGTCACGAAGATGCTACATTTAGACGAATACGCGTAAAAAATACGCATACGCCCTTCATTATACACCCAAATACCCATTTATACGCAAATACACGCAGAATACACAGACGTGCATGCAAGTACAAGCGGCAAAGGAGAATCTAAATGATGGATTGTTTGCCGTGCATTTAATCTGCAATGTAAACAGATGACAACGTCCACACAGAGGTATTTATTTTTCTATGTGTGTGTATACGTGTGTGTATGTTAGTTGGTGTTTGTATGCGTGTATGTTTGTTTAATTGTATGTTTGTACGTAGACATACAAACAAATACAAACAAACATACAAACGTACATGCATATAAACATACATACAAATACAAAAACACAAACAATCATTCAAAGTACCGTATTAATATCGAGACATTGGAGATCTCGTGCTTCCATCCGAGCAGTCAGCACGGCAGCTTCAGGCAGGAACAACTCCTTAACTGTACTCATTACGGATACTGGTAGAAGTCCCTGTATGTTTGCGTTTGTATGTTTGTGTATGTTTGTATGTGTTTGTATGTTTGCGCTTGTTTATGTGTATTTGTTTGTGTTTATTTGTTTGCCGCTTTGATTGCTTTTATTTGTTTTTATAATTTTTGGTTTTAATTGACGCAAGTATAGAATAAAGAACGCGCCCCGGCCCCATGTTTGCGTGCGTGCCTGTGTATGTGCCTGTGTGTGTGTGTGTGTGTGTGTTTGCTGTACTGTAATACATATTGAATGAAATTTAGAAATAGAAACCTTGGTGTAGAGCATCTCAACCATCTGCTGGACACACTCGTCCACCGTCAACTCGCCTGCCTTCAGACTTATCTCAGGAGTTGGCGGGTTCTCGTATTGCTGGTCAATCCCAGTGAATCCTGTGTGTGTGTGTTTGTTTGTTTGTTTGCACGTATGTGAATGTGCTTGTTTGTATATTGTGTAGGTTTGTTTTGTATGTTTGTTGTTTCATTTCAATGCATTGTGAGTTTTGTGTATATTTTGTTTGCCTTTAAACTTTTGTTTTGCTCATGTCTGCTGAGCTGCGTAATTTTATTGAAATTTACGAAACAAAGAAAAAAAATGTAATGGAACGACAACGTGGCATAATTTTAATGAGGTAGGTAGGAAGGAAGGGAAAAGAAAGTTGTGAATGTGCTGTCCCTGACCTTTGATCTGCCCGGCCCTGGCTTTCTTATACAGTCCCTTCACGTCCCTCTTCTCGCAGATCTCCAGCGGGGTGTCCACGAAACATTCGAAGAACGGAAGCCCTGCCTCCTCGTGCAACTTTCGCGCCATTTCTCTGTCCTGTAGAATTGTGTGGGTGGTTGTGTGTTTGAATGGGTGTATGCATGTGTGTTTGTGTGAATGTGTAAGTGCTTGTGTGTTTTAGTGGGTGTATGTACGTGTGTTTGTGTGAATGTGTAAGTGCTTGTGTCATCATCATCACAAATATCTTCACCATCACCATTTTTCACCATTGCCGGTCTTTCCACCATACAAATGTTGAACATCACGACGACAACGCAGACCTTCTTGAAAGGACTGATGAAGCTGGTGAGGCAGACGATGCCCCCGTCAGCAAACAACTTGGCCACCTCAGAAATCCTTCTAATGTTTTCCATGCGGTCTTCCTGACTGAATCCCAGGTTCTTGTTCAAGCCATGTCTGATGTTGTTGGAGTGATGGAGTGTTGGTTGCAATGATTATACCAACAATTGGGTTGATGATTATGGTGGTTGAAATAGTGATTGCTACATAAAATCTTAGCCTATATTAACTTATATTACATAATAAATTTTTGTATGTTTAATATTCATTTGATTGTTTATTTGTTTGTATGTTAATGTTTGCTTGTATGCTTATGTTTGTATGTGTTTTTTTCTCGTTAGTTGAAGCGTTACAGCGCTACATTTTATATTTTTTGATGTATGACGTAAATGTACAGAACAAAGAACAAGAAGTTTAAATGTCTAATGCCAACCTTATATTATCGCCATCCAAGCTGTATGATGGGATTCCCTGACTGACCAAATATTCTTCCAGTGCAAACGCTATCGTTGTCTTGCCAGCTCCAGATAAACCTTTGTATGTTTAATATTCGTTTGTTTGTTTATTTGTTTGTATGTTTACGTTTGTTTGTATGCTTATGTATGTATGTGTTTGTTTATGGCTGTTTGTTTGTATAAAATGTTTAAATTTATTAACAAAACCTCACTTGAAAATAAACAAACACACATAGAAAAATAAACACACACTTGTAAATACGCATTTATATACACAAATACCCACTCCTACACATAAATACACGCACTTATACGCGAACGTACGATATAATACACAGACATGGAAAGAGAGAATGGCACATAGCACTCGCTACATACATTTTCAATCCAAGCGTAACGAACGAACGAACACGCTTCATTCTTATCTCTCTTAAACAGACTCGTTTTTTCAGTTTTTTTGTCTCTCTCTCTCTCTCTCTCTCTCTCTCTCTCATTCTCTCTCTTTCTCTTTCATTTGTTGTTTTATTCTTTTTATTTCCCCCACTCTCGTAAAGTTCGCCATCATTCATTTACCGTTCATTCAATCGTTCAGTGGCGTGTGAATGCTATTTAGATAGGAGCGATCGTTTGCGTCTTGAATGTGTGTGCGTGTGTGTTTTGTATGTGCGTGTGCGTGTTTTATGTGTGTGTGTGTGTGTGTGTGTGTCGTATTTTTTTGTGGTGTGGATGTGTAAGTATTTCTGCTCGGAATCACGGTGCTTCATAAATGTGAATAGGTTCTTTAATGTTTGCAACTGTTTGTATGTGCGTGAGTATTTATATGTACGAGTCTGTGTATGAATACTTGTATGTGTGTGTGCGTGTGTGTGTGTATGAGTGAGTGTTAGTGTTTGTGTGTTCAAATGATAACAAGCTAGGAAGATAAAGAAAGAGAAGAACAAGCCAGTAAATAAGGTTAAGCAAACAAAATATCGCATTACATTGCATACAAAGATCCCTCTAAACACACACTTAAACAGGTCGTTAAACGTACAACCACACACATTCAAACACATCCTTAAACATACAACCACACACATTCAAACACATCCTTAAACATACAAGCACACACATTCAAACGTATCATTAAACGTACGAGAAAAATTAATAGACACGCATAACCATAACACGGATACACATACAACATACAAAAATACATTTTTTAATATATGTATGTATAAAAATTTATGTGCACATGCGTATGTGTGTGTATGCGTATGTGTGTGTATATAGGTATGTGTATGTATACATATTTGTATACATAATTGAGTAATGTAGATAACTTTGAAACTTTAAGAGGAAAAAGTTTTAGGGGCACGTAAAAGTTCAACGCGAAAATTTAACCAAAAACAAACTACAAAAAACAATAGACCATTTGACAGGAACCGCAAAAATGGAGCAACAACGACGCCAAAAGACGAAAAAAGGAGATCACAGACAAGGAAAGAATGACAGAAGGATTGACAGAAAGAGAGAATGAATAAAGGAATGAAAGAAAGAAAGAGTGAAGGAATGACATGTTGCATACGTCAGCTCTCCCGGAAGTAAACATGGTGGCATGAAGTTTCATTACAGCCTATCAGCTTTCATTTCCGAGACATGCGCAGTAGCAGGTCTTTGTAATTGTTCTTCTTCCCCGTCTTCTTCTTTATGTTGCTTGTCGTTTGTTGCTGTGTTGTTCATTATGTTGTTGTTGTTGTTTATGTTGTTGTTGTTGATGTTGTTGATGATGTTGTTGAGTTTTATAGAGTTTGTGTTTTCCATTACGCTGTTGTTGTTTTTTTGTTACGTGTCTGGTTAGTTGTTTGTTGTTGTTGTTAACTGTATTGCTTGTTTTCAAAGTAGGAACCGCTGCGTCTAACTAGTAATTGATCTCATTCTTGTTATACAAAATCTTCGCAATGTTATTTTCGCTGTTTATGATGCAGTCATTATTATTATTTTTGTTGTTTGTGATGTCACTGCTGATGACGTAATGAGGTGGTGTGTTTTTTTAAAAGTTACTCATCTCAGTGCACTACGTAGCAAACTTAATTCCGCTTCTTCCTGGCACGATTTTAACAAATTTCAACCGGAAAATTCTTCCAACTGACACAATGGAACATGTTCGTACAGCCATCGCCAATCTCTTCCTTCGTTCATCAAAACTGGCGAAAAATGCTAAAAAATCACCCACCATTAGTTTGTAAAACTTTTTCTAAAAAGTGAACAAGACTGAAAAACAAGTAACCATGGAAACGTAATGACGCCAAAAGTCGAATTACTATTGGCCGACCAACTAATTAATATTCATGAGTGGGCGGAGTCAGACGCATCAGTCAATTGCTCTGAGATGCTGGGTTGCTGCTGCTGCTGCTTATATTGCAGAGTTTGGCTTCCGGAAAAAAAGACGTTACCATGATGATGCTGAAGAGGAGGAGGAAGAAGAAGAAGATGATGATAGTGATAGATGAGAACAGGATGGAACGACGGTAGTAATGATTGGAAGGATGAAATGATGATTGCAACGAAAATGATGACGATGACGTCATGGTTGAAAAAAAACTTTATTGTAACAATATCTATATAGAGCCAATTGCGTAACGCTATCTTGAATTTTGGCAATTCGCATAATCAAGCCAATCATCATCTTTATCATTTAATCAAAAATCCATCATTATCATAATCATCACGATGATCATCATATCATCATCGTCGTCGTCATCGTCTCTATCTTCGTCATCTTCATCATCATCGTCGTCATCGCCATCGTCATCATCACCATTGTCACCACCATCATCGTCGTCATCATCATCTTCGTCATCATTATTTTAAGATTTGCATGGACGAAGGAGAAGATATAATGCCTTCTCGAGCACGAACGAGCATCTCTTGCATGCCTCGTCTCTCATCATTATCATCATCATCAACATCGGCATCATCGTCATCATCACCATCGTCATCATCACCATCGTCATCATCACCATCGTCATCATCACCATCGTCATCATCACCATCGTCATCATCACCATCGTCATCATCACCATCGTCATCATCACCATCGTCATCATCACCATCGTCATCATCACCATCGTCATCATCACCATCGTCATCATCACCATCGTCATCATCACCATCGTCATCATCACCATCGTCATCATCACCATCGTCATCATCACCATCGTCATCATCACCATCGTCATCATCACCATCGTCATCATCAACATCGCCATCATCAACATCGTCGTCATCACGTCACCATCATTGCGCCATCATCCTCCTTACGTCATCATCATCTTGCTGTCATTGTCATCACCATCATCATTTTCTTATCATTTTTATCATTGTCGTCGTCATCATCAACATCGTCATCTTCATCATCTTCTTCTTCTTCATCATTTTCATCATCTTTATCATCTACTTCTTCATCATCATCTTCATCATCTTCTTCATCATGAGCATCGCGCAGCCATTGCAAATAATTTCATGAAATTTAAGACTGAATTATAAATTGAAGAAATGTCTTCTAGCTGACATTCGAGACATGTAAGCATACAACGTGCACGTACCACACACACACACACACACACACACACACACACACACACACACACACACACACACAAACACAACACACACACAGCAGGAACAGACAACAGAAACAAAACAAAAATTATGAAAACAGAGATATGAGAACAAATTCATGATATTTCTCATAAGAACATCACAAACACATGCTGCAATCCTCTCCGTCTTTTTCATCATCAATGTCTCTCTCTCTCTCTCTCTCTCTCTCACTCTTTCTCTCTGCCTCTCTTTCCTTTCTTTCTCTCTCTCTCTCTCTTTCTCTCTCTCTCCGTTTTATATATTTTCGCCCACTCTTCCACAGTTATTTTTCGTTTTGCCTTTGTTGTCTCTAAATAAAATTTTTCAAAACTTTTTATTTTTGCAAGCAATCTATTTATCCACTAATTGAAAACATGCAACCAACCATCAAATAAACTGATCATATTCGAACTTTCACACACAATGCCAATAAAAAATACACATGCAATGCACACAATACCAGCAAATACACATGCAAATACAGACATATACAAACAAATTCGCTTTTAAATACATACCATACAATAAATAGTATGCGAATACTAGTACGTACACATACAAATGCACACATAACAAACAAAAAACACATGCACAATACTAAAATCGCACATACAAATATAGGCACACATACAGATAAATACACGTATAGATACACACATACAAATAAATACACTTACAGATACGCGCGTAGATACGCACAAAACCGCGTTCGAGCCACTAAAATGACGTAATTGAGAAGTGCAGAGAGTCGTAGTGGCGTGAATATAACGAGATAATGATTCAATTTGATGGATGGATGGGAAAATGAATGAATGAATGAACAAATGGATGAATGAAGGAAGGAATAAATGAACGAACGAACGAACGAACGACCGAAAGAAAAACCAAAAATGAATGTGTGATGCATGAATAAATGGATAAAGAATGAGTGAAGGTTGGATTAAATAAGAAAGATAGATGACTGATGAATGAATGAATGAATGAACGAACAAACAAACAAACGAACAAACGAACAAACGAACAAACGAACGAACGAACGAATAAATGAATGATTGAATGGATAACGAGTAAATAAATTAATAAACAAATGTATGGTTCATTAAATAAACTAAAGAACGCACATCGTAATCAGCAGCACATCTTTATTAAGTTCACAACCACCACCATCATCATCATCAACCACCATCATTATCATCATCATCATCAACAACAACAACATCATTATCATCACCAACCGGTAAACCATATGGTACAGCCCCTAAATCCACCTTTCGTTCCAAGTACTTGACCTCTCTTTGCCCTTGACACCTGGTTCGCTTGGTAGGTCACATTTGTTGCCTGTGGTATTGATGATGGTTATATAGTGACATTTCGAAATGATAACAAAAATGATAAAGTAACAACAAGAAATAATAGTAATAACAACAACAACAACAGTAATAATAATAATAAAATATTATTGCGCAGTTTTCCAAACTTTTCACAGAAGCACGTACGAAAAAACGCACGTAAAAAAACAACTGCTTCCATGCGTACGTGTGTACCTATGTGTATGTTTGCGCGTGTGTGCGTGTATGTGCAAATTAAAGTGCACGTACACACACAGACATAAACTGCTATCATTTTGAAGACACACGGGCAAACTTGAACAACAAAATACAAACGATCACAACTCTAAATAAATAAACAGTGTCTTACGGACTAGCCATTCTTTCATTATTAAACCGATACACCGACATCATACTGACATACAAAAAACAACACATAAGCCACTCCCCATTGTTATACCGATTTACGGACCGACCGACCGACATACCGACAAGCAATACATGAAGAACTTTTCATTGTTATTCCGAAGCAGCAGCAACAACAATGAACTGACAACAAGCGATAACATACGTCGGTGAATGTAGGTGTATATGTTGGTCTGTGTATGTGTCTGTCTGTGTGTGTGTGTGTGTGTGTGTGTCTGTGTGTGTGTGTGTCTGTGTGTGAGGATGGTAAAAGGAAAATAATGGAGGTCAAAGGTTGCCATCACGTCACAGGCGACCCTGCGCCGAAAAGCGTATCTAGTGGACGTAAAATAATTAATATTGCGTACGTGAATGTGTACGTGTGTCTGTGTGTTTATGTGGCTGTGTGTTTATGTACGTGTGTGTTTATGCACGTGTGTGTGTGTGTGTCTGTGAGTACGAATGCAAGCGTTAGCATGCGTAGATAAGAGATGCACGTGTGTGTATTCTTTTTTATGTTCTCTTTCGAATTTTGAGTAAATACGTCCAAAAAATTGAACTTAAAATGAACGAACATTAAATGGACGCACATATACATATATGCACCTATTGGTTCATTCCTTTAATTAAACTACTTACATTATTACCCGACTTAATTAAATTTTCCAATTATTTTGTAACAGAAAAAGCAAATAATGATGAATGTTGCTTTTGTTGGACGCTTGTTTTTAATTACCCCCATTTGTGTAACGTACACGTCTGTGTATGTATGTATATGTACGTGTGTGTTTGTATGCATGTGTGTGTGTGTAAGTATGTTTGTTTGTCTGTGTGTGTGTGTATTTTTGTATGTGCTTCCATAAGTCCATTTCTCTTTCCAAAGAATCCATAGATTGAACGCAAAAACGCGGAGTGTTAGATAGTGTATATGAGATATAAGAGTACATAATTGTATTGTTTGGTATTTATTATGTATTGTTGTATTATATGGTTATTTATATTGTTCATGTTTGTATTGTGTATTTAATGTATAAATAATTGTGTGAGTGTTTGTTTGTTTGTGTGTGAGTGTGTTTGTGTGCATGCGTGTGTATTGTGTTTGCATTCCATATTGTTAATTTATTGTATTGCATTGTGTTGTATAATTTAGTACATACTGCGTATTGTATATTGCCATATTGTATTCGGTACTAATGATGTGCTTCGTATGAATTGCTTTCTGAAAGAGTTTAAAAAAAATAGAAATGTTTAAATGACGTTTATAATGCATCAAAAATGCTGATGTATTTTTTCCAATTAGAATTTTTTAGAAAATAAAAAAAACTCGAGCCACACGCCACCCTCTAAAAAGAAAACTTATTTGTATGTAATTTTTTTTGTACGTAAACATTTTTGCCTAAAAAATATTATTTCGTAACTCAGTAAAACTTCATTACATTTTGATACAAAATACTAACCTACATTACAAAGATTATCAAGTAGAAGTATATAGCTAATGTGTAATTATTTCTTCCTGAGTTACTACTACTTCTTCTGGTGGAGTTTGTCCGCGAAATGTGGATTGATGACACGTGCAACATATTATCTGCGTTAACGAGAGTTGGGAGATTAAGAGGACATCCAAGCAACAATATACTTACTTTCCTTTTTCTTTCTTCTTCTCTTTCTCTCTCTCTCTCTCTTTGTTTTTACATCCTCACTCTCTCTCTCTCCTCCTTTCTCTCTCTTTGTTATTTCTTTCATCTTTTTTTCTTCTTCCTCCAAATAAAGATTTTACGTTTTATTTATTTTACCTGCTAGCGATCCATCGCTTAAAGTATAGGACGTCAATTACACTTTCGACTTATTTTTTAATGATTATAAATAAACATTCTTTTTGATTTTGTCATTTATACATTTCTCTCTCTCTCTCTCTCTCTCTCTCTCTCTCTCCCTAACTATCTATCTATCTGTCTGTTTATCTGTCTGTCTGCCAGTGTGACTTCCTCTCTGTCTGTCTATCTATCTATTTTTTTCTTGTTTCTTTTCCTTCCTTCTTTCAATCCACGGATTAACCCCGGCAGAGAGGCAGCCATCATTAAAACGTCTTGCCGCTCTTAATTGATTTGTTCCTCTTCTTCGAGAGCCATTTTGTATTTGAAGTGATGATGATGATGCTGCTTCAGAAAATGATGATGATGATGATGCTTCAGAAAATGATGATGATGATGATGATGGTGATGATGATTATGATGGTGGTATGGAAAATGATGGTAATGATATGGAAAATGTTGATGAGCATAAAAATATGCTGATGACGATGATGAAAAAGTGATGGTGATACAATTTTAATGAACTAATTATAAACTAAAGTTACATCACGAATGTCTGTGTGGTTGATGGTGTTGACATTGTTTGTTAGTGTTGTAATTGTTGTTGTTATGTGCGTGCGCTATAGAAATTTTATTTACTTTTTTTTTACTTTCTTTGCTAATTCGTTGGCGTGCACAGAGCACATTACAGGGCACGTTAACAATGATTGATGACGTCGTTGTAACGTGACTCTCAACAACAACATCAACATCAACAACATCAACATCAACAACATAAACAACAACAACATCAATAACAACATCAATAACAACAACATCGACAACATCATCAACAACATCAACATCAATAACGACAACATCAATAACAACATCATCAACATCAACAATATCATCAACAACAACATCAACAACAACATCAACAACATCATCAACAACATCATCAACAACATCATCAACAACATCATCAACAACAAATTAAATGACATCGTCAATAAAATAACAATCTTTATCTCAAATAACTAATCCAAGCAACATATTAAGAACAAAAACTTGCTTAATCAAATTAAATTATATGATAAAAATGATTATCATAATCAAAGAGGCTAATAAAAATAAAACTCGACGCTATATAATTTATAATAAAAGAGCCAATGACGTAGTTGGCATCTACTTCCGGTCTGTAAATCACGTGATAGATCGCCATTTTGCCTTTTTCTTCAAACTGTCACGCATGGCAATAATGATGATGTTCATGTAATGAGACGAGTAAGGAAATAATGACTGTGTTGTTGTTTGGTTGCTATGAATTTACTGTTGTTGTTGTTGTTATTATTATTGCTACCCTGTTGTTGTTGTTGTCATTTTATTGCTGTTGCTTTCTTTGTTGTATTTGTTTTTGCCATGTTTTTGTTGTTGTTGCTGCTGCTGTCGCTATGCTATTGCAGTTGTTGTTGTTTCTATGTTTTTTTAAATTATTGGTTGTTATTGATGTTGATGTGTTTTTGGATTCGTTGCAGCACTAGACTAGACTAGACAGACTAGATGTCTCAAGTTGGATTTTAGACGGGAAGCGACATTGGTGGTAAGTTTATTAACAAATTATATTAATGGTTTTGATAACGATGTTGACGAAGATGATGATGATGATGACTTTATATGCATTCGAGTAAGTATGTTTCAAGTTTTAAAATTGTTGAACTCATCTTAAAGATAACCTTATCATTGATAACTTGTACTTATCATTAACTATTCATATTCATGTGTTTCTGTTTTATCAGTATGGTTATATTTGTTTTCATACGTTGTATTTACTTATTTATTTTGTATATCTAAGTATGTTTTGTATGCATGTGTGTATACATGTGTGTGTGTACTTTTGTTTAAATAATGTATATATTAGTGTTTGTATTGATATCTTGGCATAGGTGTTTGTAGATATTTGTGTGTGTGTGTGTGTGTGTGTGTAAGCAATTCATATTTGTACAGGTTTAAATGTATGCGTATTTGTATATATATGTATTTGTTGACGAAAAAGAAGCAAAATATGTATTTGTGTATGTATATTTGTACATTCGTATGATTCATCTAATTTAGCTTGTGAAGCATTAAGACGTATTAATATGCTTGCCGGGGGATGATGTTAAAAATAACTGCAACATGTTGGCGGGACAGAGGGCAATGGGTGTTTGACACGCCTGAATGATCGAGTCAGACATAAAAGAATCGATACTTTAAAATAACTTCTTCATCAACATTAACACGAATATATATATATATTTGTTGAAATATTGCAATGATAAGTTCAATAACGAGTTTATAACAAAAATTTCTGTATATATTTTGGAAAGAGAGCTGCACAAATTGAATAACGCCACAGACACAAAAAGAGCAAAGCACATTTACTCGCAGACATCTGAAGACGCACAAGAACGTACAAAAACTTAAAAAATAAAACAACACAAAACAAGAACTCAACCAGTCTCATTCCGTAGGGATCTGGATTGGGACTCGGACAGGACATCTTCCTTTTCCTCCTTTTTCTTTTTCTCTTTAAATTTTCGTCAACCAAAAGTTTTACTCAAAACTGCAGATGAGGTTTTAAGAAGCAAAATATTTTAAGTTTGTTACAATATATATATTTCCAATTATTGCCAAATATTAAATCTTAGGTACCTTTAAAATTTCAAAAAAATTTAGCTGAAAATTTTAATTTATCCAATCCGCAGCCAACCAAACACTTTTTCGCTTGAAACTTTTTTTTTAAATAAAGAGAGAGATAGGTAGATAAACGAACGTAGATGAACGAACGTAGATTGATTGAAAGAATAAATAAATAAATGAATGAAAAAGTAGAGAAAGAATGAAAAGAGAGCAGTTGGGTTGGCTGTGAGTCTCAAAGACGCCAACAAGTCTTATATACGTACGCCAGCCACACTCTTCCTATTCGTAATCTCTCTTTTTCTCATTTTCACTCTCTCTCTCCTATTCACTTTCTCATTTTTCTCATTTACCATTCTCTCACTCACTCACTCACTCACTTAATGCAGACACATAAACATACATAGATAGACTTCTTCGGATTAGATAAGAGATTAAAACAGATGAATGAAATTTAAATTGTTCACGGAAACCAACCAGAGTGATGACATTCAATCTATTAACTATTATTATTATTATCATTAGCAACCCACCCTAGTGTACTACATGCTGTCTCAAAATCACACATATACACACACACTTACACACACACTCACTCATACACACACATACACACATATATATATACATGTATACAAAAATTATGTATTTATATTATTTGCATTCGTTGATGTGTTTAAACAAAAATGTCTGATTGTCTATGCTTTTGTTTGTATGTGCATATATATACGTGTGTTTGTGTTTATGGCATGTTTGTTTGTACGTGTGTGTGTGTGTGTGTGTGTACGTGTGTGTACGTGTCTGTGTGTGTATTTTTTAAAATGTACTACTTGAAATGTGGAAATGTGGATATATGTGTGTTTTACGTGTATTACATCTTCTTTTTTTCTAGAAACATGAATGATTTTACGGCCCACTTGACCATCATGGAAACTATCTAAAGATTGGTGAAAAGTCAACAACTTTTAATGGGAAATATTTTTAAAAATTTTATTTTAATGAGAAAAATTTTTTTAAATTTTATTTTCTACCAAGAAGTCGTTATAAATTACCTGAGTTCTAGTCTAAATGGGCGTGTGTGTGTATGTATGTGTGGGTTTATGTGTGCATGTGTATGTTTGTGTGTGTTTGTTTTTGTGTTTATCTATAAAAATGTAGTATGCAGCAGAAAAACATACAAACATGTACAAACAATCGCAAAAATACACATACAAATATACAATACATGATATACACGTACATAAATACACACATATGCATACGCATATACACGTACGTACGTACACGCATATAATTTATACGGTACGTGACTTGGTCATTAGTAGCACGTGTGCCAGCAAATAATGAGTAGAAAAAAGAAATAAGATATATGTCTGTCGTGCGTGGTGTATGCGTGAACGTGTGTGTGTTGCGTATATGTGTATGTATGTGATGTTTGTGTGTGTGTGATTGTACGTGAATTAACATCATGTGAGATTTAACTTTGAAAATGTAGATGGTTGTTTGTGAGCCAACAGCGTAAAATCAGTAACTTTGATCGTAACACTTATAGCATTCACTATAATCTGGCAAACGTTTTGTTATTTCTGCCTAATCTCAAAATCTCCACTCATCTTGTAATCAATCGTTGCCGGCTCTTCTTTTCGGATCAACGTTCAAATTCTCATCTGAGCGTTTTTTAATGTTTTCAATTAATTTTTTTAAACTCAAATTCCACCGAAGCAATTGAACATCTGAATTTTTTTAAAGTAAAATTTTTTACCTATCACAAATATATAAACACAAAAACGCATTCAATTCATCAATATATCCACTTATCTATCCAGCAATTCATCCATCCATATATTCATCTATTAATCCAATTAACCAGTCCTCCATAAAATCTGCCATCAATTAATCAATCAATCCATCCATTCATTCATCCATTCCTTCATCCATTCGTCTCAAACGCATGCTCCAGTGCACGTTTCCATAGCAACCAAGTAATGCGATCACGTGAGTAAGACCGTTATGCACGCACATATGTATGTATGTGTGTATGTGCGTGTATGTATCTGTATCTGTGTGTGTGCGTGTGTGTGTGTGTGCATGTGTGCGCGCGTGTGTTGCAAGCACGTAAAAATTTTTTCCCTTCTAAGCGCCTACCGCATTTCACTGACATCCTTGTAATTGGTATTATCAATCTTGTTTTTATTATTATATTGTTATTATCATAATTATTATCACCATCTTCATCATCATAGTCGTTGCCGTCTTCTTCATCACCATTATCGTCGTCGTCGTTGTCATCATCTTCTTCATCGTCATCGTCGTCATCTTCTTCATCATCGTCATCATCTTCCAAGTAAGTAATGTTGTCATCATCTTCTTCATCGTCATCGTCATTTTTTTTATCACCATCATCATCGTCATCATCTTCTTCATCATCGTCATCATTTTCTTCAACATCGTCCTCGTCGTTGTCATCATCTTCATCACCGTCATCTTCATCGTCGTTAAACACTCGAAGGCTATCATAAGTATTCTGATGACGACACTTGATCACCTTCATCCTCACCATCATCATCGTCTTCCTCCTCATCATCATCATTATTATTATTACCATTGTTACTCTGTATCATCATTGTCGTCATCTTCATCATCGTCATCCTTATCACCTTCCAGAATCAACATCACTATCATCGTCATTATAACTTAACATGCGTTATCATAACAAACGCAACCAATTGTACAGAGTGATTAATTATCTATCACAACACTTCATCACCTTTATCATAATGACTATTTGAAATCATCATCATTGTAGTGAGGATGATGATCGTGAGGATGACGTCATAATGACGGTAATGTCACAGTGATTGTCAACTTCCGGCTTAATTTTTCTCACACTTACACACACACACACAAACACGTACTTATATCACCTCACACAAGCACACACACACACGTATAAACCTCACACACAAACACACACGTACAAATATCACCTCACACACAAACACACACACACACGTACAAATATCACCTCACACAAAAACACACACACACACACACACACACACACACACGTACAAATATCACCTCACACACAAACACACGTATGTACTTGCACTGATTAAAACACGCACACACAGACACACTACACAACACAAACATTTTTTAACAAAATTTAATGACGATAAGTAACTCTATCGCGTGTGTATTAGCTTCATACACGGCAAGATTTACTGTGGTCGTTGTGCTGGTAAAATAGTAAGTGAGTGAATGAGTGAGTGAATGAGTGAGTGAGTGAGTGAGAAAATGAATGAGTGAGTGAATGAGTGAGCGAGTGAATGATTAAATGAGTCAAATAAAAATATAAGAAAAATAGAAAACATATAGCGTAAGATATGAGATATGGAGAAGCAAAGAGTATTGAAATAAGTGAAAAAGTGAGACAATGAGGAAATGAGAATGAATGCATGGATGAATAAATGAATGAACAAACTGACGAATGAGAAAAAGAATCAGTAAAAGAGTTAAAACATTCCCAACACTATCAATGACATCATTAGCATCGTCTTCTTCCTCATCCCATCCGCCCCCATTGTTTGCGTAGCACGATCAATAATATAATTAAATGCCTCTCTACATCTCTCTCACTTTTTTCCATCTCTCTTTTTCTCTCTCGCCCACTAACCATCATTATCTCTCTAGTCAACATTCTTACTTGACCGCAGACCTCTTCATTATCGTCTATCTCATTGTCGTCATCATCTTCATCGCCACTTTATTAGTTCTTAACTTTTACTGACATTAAGATCGTCATCGTCGTCATCATTATTATCATTATATGTTAACTTTATCGTCGCTTCCGTTATCCTCTTCATCATCGTCGCCGTCGTCATCACCATCATCATCGTCATCACAACCATCATCATAGTCATTATCCTGCTCAGCCTGCTCGCATACCACGAGTCTTGTCTTCTAAGCATCCTCTCTTTCTTTCTCCCTCTCTCTCTCTCTCTTGCTCTCCATCTCTTTCTTTCTTATTTTCTCTCCCTCACTTTTTCACTCTCTCACCAGGTTGTCGTCATTATTTTTCCATCCTTCTTCGTCACTATTTACCCAGCTAACTACATCACCATCATCATGAACATTAACATCACGATGTGACGATAATGCGATAGAATAAGGTGGTTTGAATAATTAAAAGCAACCACAACTTGCCAGATTAAGAATAATATAATTAACAATATAACTATAATAATGATGATGATATTATTATTATCATTATTATTAATTATAATTTTAGTCATAATTATCAGAGTCATCATCATTGCGATGACCACGGCGCATAGGAGCATCTAATCCTAAATTATCAATGTTATCCTCTTATGACAAGAAAATTCTCGACCGTTATCGTCATCATCATCATCATAAGAGCTACCATCATCATCATCATCATTATGGAAAACATCATTATCAATATTATCATCATTAATGCAAACAACGCTATCAATGCTATCATCATCTTCGTCCTCAGTGATATCATATCATTTATGTTATCATCATCTTCATCATCATTATATCGTGGTCATTATTACCATCATCGATGACGTCATTATCATCGTCATCGTCATCAACATCTTTATCATCATGACCGGTGCCAATAAAAACAAAGTAAAACTGAAACAGATTTTTATTCATTTCATTAAAAGCAGAATTAAATTTAAAATTATCAATGGATACCGCCATCTTTTACTTTTTCATCCAATCACTATAAAATTCGGTACGTGGCGCCAAGAGATTAAGATACCAAAGATTAAGAAAATGGACCAGTTCGATGTAAATAAATAAATAAATAAATAACGTGAAATATGCATAAATCAGATATGATTTAGTCCATAAAACTTAGGAAAAAAATCATTCTATTGATATTGAAAAATCCAAAAACATCTCTCGTATATAATAACGACTGTATATTTATAATTCAAGAATAATTATCATTTTAAATAATTATTAAATAAATATATTAAACATAAATTGGATGATTTTACCGTTGAGAATCAATGAAACAACATCATAGTCAACCGCCATCAACGTCAACAATCGTCATTTCGCAATAAAATGGCTCGTAACTATAATAATAAGAATAATAAATAAACAATAACAACAATAATATTAAAAATAATAATAAAAACATTATTTAATAATAATATTATTATTATCGCAATCTAAAGACTTTAATTGCAACCCGGAGCTGTTAAAACGAAACAAATTTATAAGCTTCTAAAAACGTTAAGCTATAAAATCATTATAAAACAACACCAAGACATACATACATATTAGATACATACATACATAAATATATATATACTTGAATAAAAATATATTTGTATACATAGTAATTTGTTAAATGAATGTATGGATAGAAAAATGAAGGAATGAATTGAAAATTAGACGCTCAGATTGAATGAATGAGCAGTAGATTGACGAAATGAATGATTTATGGATGGATGGATGGAAGGATGGATAGAAGGATGATCGAACAATTGAATGAATTGATGGACGAATCAATCAATCAATCAATCAATCAATCAATCAATCAATCAATCAATCAATCAATCAATCAACCAATCAATCAATCAATCAATCAACCAATCAATCGATCAATCAATCAACCAATCAATCGATCAATCAATCAACCAATCAATCGATCAATCAATCAACCAATCAATAAATAAATGAATGACTGAGTGAAGGATGGATTGGGTGGAGGAATGAACAGGCAAGCGGGCACATAGACACAACAACAATAATAATAATAATTCCATGAGATAAACGGTATATAACGTGATCGAATCATCTATAAAAATAGAATTAATTTATGGAATTATTGAAATAATAAAATAATAATAATAGGAAACGAGCATATATGTTCAACTAAGATATATATTTCTCTCTCTTCTATCTCTCCCTCTCTCTCTCTCTTACACACAAACACACACACACACGTACACACAGGCACACACAAATAAACAAACATACACACAAACCCATAGACACACAGCAAAATTTTTTTTTTGCGGAATTAAAATTAAATGGAATTATTCCGGTAAAGATAGAAGAGAGAAAAAAAATATATTAAGAAGTATTAATAAATAAATAAATAAACACTACATTTGTCTATTGTAATTTCGTTTAATTATTCAACAATAATTATGACAAATAACAATAATAACATAAAAATTATATATACTAATAAAAATATAAGTTAAAAACTATAAGACGCATGTCACAAAAGCAAATTAAGAGATTTTATTACTGCTTTGTAACCGAGTGAAATCACACACACAACACACACACACACACACGCACACAAAACTATGCATAATATATAAAACAACAAATGATTGAATTTTTAACGTTCGTCAAACCATCCCATTATTCTTCTCTTCGATCAAGCATATCATCTGTAAAAGTGGAAACCACGATGATAATGATAGATATATATCATGATATACATATATTAATATATAAATTGATATATATATATATATATATATATATATATATATATATATATATATATAATGATATACGCAGTTTTTAAATCTCATTTTTTCAGAAAACAATTCAGTTAGTGAAATTTAATAAATTAAGAAGTGATATACAAGCATTCAAAAAAAATTTTAAACCAAAAAAAAAAATAAAATAATGTCAAAAATATAAAATTAAAACAAACTTCAATTTTTTTTCCTTCAAGAAGTCTAGATATATATACTTTTTTTTACTAAACAAAATAATTTTGCCGGCAAACTCAAAAAAAAACAAGATAAAGCATAAAAATAAAATCATTTTTATGAAAAAATAAACAAAACGAATGAAAATATGATGAAATGTTCGTTTGCTTCTTCGAGAGATTAACTTCTTACTTAGAAAATGTTAAGAAAGTTTCTTTTAAGGCGAGCAACTCATGAAGTGATTTATTATGTCCTCTTCAGTTATTTTCTGTTTCTCAGCCGTATCATCGCGATTTCTTTGAATTTATTAGTTTACCAAGTTATCATTTGGTAAAATTTACATATTAGATAAATTCTAAAAATTCTCACCGATACAAATATGTATTTGTTTAGTATGAAACTGTGCACTGAAATGCCGAAATTTTAGTTTGTAGCGTAGCGATGTTTTTAATCAAAAAGGTATAGAATTAGTTAAATGAGCTAATTACTGAAGTTAAATATGGACAAAGTAACAAATGAAACGGCAACGGGGCAGGTAGTAGCAGATAGATACCTACTTGGAGATGAGTGTGACGTGGTTGAAATCAATGGCATCTTCATCATCTCCATCGCCTTTCCACGGGATCTTTCGCATTTCTACTAAAAATTAAAATAAAATAAAGGTATAGCAAAATAAAAATGTACACACATTGATATGCCAAAGATGTACACATGATGAGTGCGGTGAGTGTATTTCAATGAAACAAACACACTTCAATGACGCGGCGCTAATCAACAGATGACCAATCAATAGATTACAAATGGCACTAGTTCACCAACAATTTTTATTCCAGATCGGCCAAAAATAAAATGTGAGATATTACCGCATTCCATACTCACCATCTCATAAATTTATAGACTTTGTCGGCATCTATTAGTGTTTGCGTTTGTAAAAAATAAATAATTTGAAATTTAAAAAATGCATGTAGGAAGCTTAATTACACAAGGTTACTTGAACAATATAAAGTCAATATTTAACTTTAATAAGTTTTTGTCGTCTAAATATAAACAGTTTCTATAAGTGCTTAAGAAAATTGGAAAATATCCAAGGAATTTCAAAACGTCAAATAGATTAATAATTAGAAATAATTTAAAAACAAAAAAACAATCGTTATAAATAAATCACTCGAGATAAATAAAACTGTATCATTCTAGTTACAACAACGAAAATAATCTAGACAGTAAAAATCTCAGCATATTCAAAATGTATGTACGAAATATTTAATTAAATTTACTAATATTCATATAGTATTTATTTAAATTCAAGCACTTTTAAATGAATATATAAAGTTATTGTTAATCTCTCTAGTCAGATGTAATTGTTTCCTCTAGTAGGCATCTACTGAAGGACTCGTCTGTTGTTTGCTCTTGATAACTTTTCTACTTTTGAATGATTTATTGGGATAGAGGTTGAACTCCGTGAAGACCTCCATTTCAATGTTCGATGCCCTGCTCAGCGTAACATGCAGTTGATCAAATTTATTTGAGATTAAATATTCTGAAAATCTCGATTCATCGGTTGAGTCTCGCATGACAAAGTGCGGAATGCTTCTTACAATAACCTGTTTAACGTTATCGATCGATAAGGAAATGTTGATAATGTTGTTGTAAGGGCTTCTGCTGCCATCTTTATATTTAACATCATACTCTCCAGCGCTCTGACTAATCTTACTACTTTCCAATTCATCCGAATCTGTTTCTTTAACACCGACGGGATATATAAACACTGACTCTTCAATGTCCACTTCAATAATTTTTTCGCTCTGTTCCTCCAAACTGTAAACAACATCACTTTCAGTTGACAGTATTCTTTGCAATTTGGCGCCATCATTGTTAACTTCTTCACCGGGAAGCAACATTTCGTTAGAATTATCATCAAAAAAAACAAAATCGTCATTCTCGTCTATGGAATATTCATAAATTTCAGTTATCGGTTGAATGTGTTTGATGGTTTTGTAACTCTTCTCGACAATGAACCCATCGACTTCAACAACCTTTTTATCAACCACAACCTCTTCCTTCTTCTCCACATTTCCTTCCATCAACAACATCCGTGTCTTCTTCAGCCTCCTCCCAGCCGAAGATGATGAATTCGATGATGATCTTCTCGATGGCGATGATGATAGCGTTGCTCCATAGTTCATTATATCTCTGACAGATGGCGATAAGGTTGTGGATGGTGGCAATGAAGTTGAACTTGAATAATGAGTGACACTTAAGTCATCAACATCTAACTCCCTTTCAGTTATAATCGAATTATTCAGTTTTTCATCTGGATTTCCAGATTCATCCTCATAAAACTTGCTAATCCCAGTTGATACCAAGTCATATTTCTTATTATTTATATCAACGCAGCAATCCCTTTCAACATTTACTAAGGCATCATTAAAAACTGGCATCTCAATAGTTCCGACAAATTTTACATCGGCTGATTGATTCATATCGGCAGATGAATGTGAGAAATACGAACTGTCTCTACAGTTCGTAATTAGAACGCTGTCCAAACTCTTGTACGAGATATTGGATGTTTTGGGAATCAAAGTCTGATTGGCTTTCAACTCTTCCAGCCTTTTTTCTGAATATTCCAGCATCTCCTTAAACTTGATCATGTACATGTCTGGGGTAATCGGACTCCTCTCGCCAGAACCACGGCAGGCAGTTGCATCAGTTGAATCTTCGGAATGACTTTTATTGTTAGGATCATTGAGGGAATCATAATCACTGATACTATGAAAACTGTCGTTTCCGTTATCCACAATTTTAACATCAGTACAGTCGTCACAGGTTTCATCCGGATCATCCTCCGGAGCATAATAATCCATTGGCCTGTCTTCGTTGTACAGATCAACAGACGATCTACTCTTTTGAAAATCATCATTATTCACCGGATATAAAAGTTCCGAAGCGAAAGGAGATTTATTTAAATCAAGTGAACTGCAGGTATCGCTGGCATCTGGTGAAATAACTTGCAACGAGTTATCAATATCTTTAAGGTTGGATATCAAATCGTTGAGTCCCGATTGAATGGATCTAATCTCCGATACACTGTATTCATCGTTTGTTGTTGTCGATGAATACGATGACGTCAGGGAAGATGGTTGAGAGAATGTTGAAGATGATTGAGAGGATGTTGAAAATGATTGAGAGGATGTTGAAGATGATTGAGAGGATGTTGAAGATGATTGAAATGACGTTGAAGATGGTTGAGAGGATGTTGAAAATGGTTGAGATGATGTTGAAGATGGTTGAGAGAATGTTGAAGATGGTTGAGATGATGTTGAAGATGGTTGATAGGATGTTGAAGATGGTTGAAAGGATGTTGAAGATGGTTGAGATGATGTTGGAGGAGGTTGTGGCAAAGCTGAAAATGATTGCGATGACGTTGATGTCGGCAACGATTGTGACAACAAAATCAATGAAGACGGAGTTGATGGTAGAGAAGTTAACGAGGGCAACGACGACAATTGATCTTGAGGAAGCTGGATGACGTTTTGAGGGGTAGGAAGATGGTTGAAACAGATCAGTGAATTCGTGCACGTGTGATGATCAACAGATTCAAAAGTGCTGACAGATTCAAAGGTGGGACTCATCAGTTCATCTGTTTCAAACAATGCTGATGATTCCAAATCTTCGGGTTTGCTTTTCACAAGTACATAGACTGTGTTTTCGTCGCCTGTAAATAAAAAATTCATTAATATAATGTCATTTAAAAAACAACTAACTTTACAAATAGTTATAGGGTTAAGATATAAATAAGAAAACCAATTAAGACATTGACAAACTAGCTACTGGAAGAACTACTGTACTACCACAGAAATGTAACAGTTAACAATAAGGTGAAATGTGAAAAGTTAGAAGGAAAATAAAAAAAATATTAACTCACTTGTCTATCCGTTAAATAAACCATCAGATGAAAATCTTCAGAACATATTTGGGTGAAAGTTAGGAAGCCAAATTATGCAAAAGTAGTCGAAAAGGTTTTGAAAATTTAAAGTAACTTCCTAACGGCATGCATATTCAAGTAGGCAAAGAAATTTATCAAGATATTAATGTTATTAACACTTTAGTATTATAAATTAAACCAATTTTGTTAATTTAAAATCTAAAAAATTAATTAATTAATTATAATGATCGCACGAATACACATCACACACATGCACGCTTCAGCTTAGGCGTTAAATAAAATATAGCTTGTAGCAGTAGATAAATAGAAAAATTCTTTCATAAAAATATCACATACACAGCGCGTGTGCGTATGTGTGTGTGTTTCTGTGTGTGTCTGTGTGTATGTGTGTGTTTCTGTGTGTGGTGTGTGTGTGTGTATGTAAATTGCTTGAAACGTTAGTTGCATAATAAATAAATTGATGAAAATAATTTAAGAAGTTTATAAATAATAACATAGACGGCATAGAACATAGATAGCGCATTACATTAAACTTGGCGTTTTAACTTGCATGCAAAACACGAAAATAAAAAAATAATGAAAGAATGATTTACAGGAAAGCAGGAGGTTTAACGCATTTAATTATTCATTTGTTTAAAACATACAGATGTAATTTATTTTAAATAATACACGTCAACAGCTAACAACAAAAATAAACAAATCTCATCTTATTTACTATCTATCAATCAATCAAACGAGCAATCAACCAAACAGAATTAACCAGCAATTAATTAACCAACCAGCCAACAAATCAATCAATTAATCAACCAACTAATCAACAAATCAATCAGCTCTGGACCCCCACTGTTACCAGTCCTGAGATGTTCCAGTGCCTCTTTCTTCTCCCAATCGTCGACAACCTCTTGCACGTTACCCATGCACTTTCTTACAATGTCGGCCCTGTTGATTTTGGTGAGAGCAACTTCAAGTTCGTTCCCTGTAGCCTGCTCTCCGTTCCTTTCCAGCCACATGTGCAGTACCACCAGGGCCTGTGTTTAAATATGTAGTTGTATGAGTATGGCTGGGTGGGTACTTGTGTGTTTGTTTCGCAGTTTGAGTTTGCATGTGTACCAGAACGATTACTATCAAGTACTGATCGCATTATTATGACGAAACATAATCATCACATAACATGACATAATGACATCACATAACATGACATAATGACATCACTTAATATGACGTCACAAAACATGGCATCATGACGTCACAAGGACCTGTTCTCCGACGAACGTGTAGTCTCTCTGAATATCGATGATCTCTTGCTGAGTGAAGCCAAGTTGTCTGGCCAGGGGAACCCAGTCACTCTGAAGTTCGCCTGCTATGTCCGTCAGTCGCATCTCTGCCTTCGCAAATCTCTCATCTGTCGCAGCCCCTGAGTTCAAGTCGTGTTAATAGGACGACGATGATGATGAGGAAGATGATGAGAAAGATGATGATGATGGAGTTGAAGATGAGGTATGTGATGAGGAGAAAGGTGATGATTATGAAAATATAAAATATGAGAAGATGATGACAAAATACAGATTAAAATAGCGGTGCTGATGAGTAAGAAAAGAATGAAAACGATTTAGGAAACAATTTTAAAAAGAAAATAATAAAAAATTCATGATCCATCAGCAGCCAGAAACATCCAACAATAAACAGCAGAAGTCAACCAAAAACTAACCGACAGCATTTTTGAGGACCTCCATCAACTTGATATCGTGTTCATCAGGGGTCAACTCAGGTTCAAAGTCCCTCTGAAGAAGAACATTCAACGCACAGACGGGATTGATGCACCGCCCATCCCTACTTCTAACTAATCTTGGCTCCGATGGAATGATTAGGACCTGACCTGAGGGGTCCGCTTTGATGTCGATTAGACGGACCATCGCCTGGAATCTATTTTCACGGAAAGGCTTGAAGATGATCGTTTGCTTGCGGTTGTCCTCAGCTGTCGTCGTCGTCGTTGTGGCTGACGTTGTGGCATCAAAAACATCAAATTGTTGTTTCTGTGAATCTGATTGCTGCTTGACAAGAGCTATGTTCCCTATGATGTCCAAATTCTGCTGGGTGCCCTCCAAAACCTGACAAGGTTTGGTTAAAAAATCTAATTTCACTGGCACTAGATTTATACTCTTAAAATCCAAAGTAAACATAAATAAACAAACAAACCAGGGAATTAAAAAACAATAATAGAAAGCAATACAGACAAACCAAATAAGAAACAACAAATAATAGAAAACAATACAGGCAAACAAGACAAGTTGCGTATAAAAAGGAACAAGAAACAAATAAAAGAAATCCTTTCAGTTAAATAAAATTAGGAGCATAACGTAACGGACCTCTACATCTCTTCCTCTGGCGACCTCAACAAACTTCTGCCTGGTCTCCAACGTCTTTTCCAGCTTGTCATCAGTCATGCAAAAGACCCTGACCTTCGCCTCAGTCAGACTGTGCCTCTTCGAATACACTACAAATTTCGTCAAGTATGGCACCTTGATGACCTCACTGTAGAGATCTGCTGCCAACTTAACTGATGTTGCCTGAGAAAGTTGAGGACCTTCAATTAACCAGAACCTGGCTGATATGTTAGTGTAGAATGTGACGCAGTCGTTTGTCATAGTGAGGGGACTTGATCCTGTAATGTCTTCCCACCTGGCGATGCCTGTGCCACCTGAGTTATTGTTACGAATCTACTTTATTATTACTCTAAAAGACAACTGTTACACGTACTTACACTGCAACATTACAAAAGAACACAGGAAAACATGATATGATAGATGCAGTAATAAAACTCCATAACACTGCTTACATGGTACAAAAATAGACAAAGACAAAAATGACGACAGAAATCACTAGTAACTAGCCCGAGAGACTATAGAGTAGCCTGAGATTATTGACGACCTTGGGATCGAGTTTGCCCTTGTTACCCTTCAACCCTGATTGCGGAGGTAGTGGTATAGTCACCATGATCGCTTCATGGAACTTTCTGTGCCTGGGTTCAATCGTCACAATCGGACTTGCGGTCACCTGCTCGCCACATATTGAGTGAACTAACTGACATTCCACTGGCATAACCTGATTGGTCGGTTGAGTGTGAGGTGCATTTTATTTAACGATGATCAACTTGGTGGTCTCTTCCATATGAAAAAGATAAACACGAACAAATTATAGACCCATCACCTGTAGAGACACTCTTATATTCTTATTCTGAATGGCGCCTCTGGGAAAGACGGCCTGAACCTGAGGGACGACCTTTGAACTAATGACCCCCCCTTCAACTCCTATGAATTTCGGCTCTAGCTTATATCGGGTTACAATGGCGAAAAATCGTGGAAAATCGTTAGCGGCTATGCGCACTACCTGGCGATTGTAAAGTTTTTCAGCTGGCTCTAGCTCTGCAAAGAATTAATAAAAAAATCCAACAAATAAATCAATATGCATTCAAAAAACAATCAACCAATCAATCTATCTATCTGTCAATCAATCAAGCAAATAATTATCCAATTAATTAATGGACCAATGAATGACTGAACCCACCTTCGTCATTGAAATTACTTCCGGCGAGTGCCTGTCGCACGTCGTCATCGTTGGCAGACAAGGAATGTTCCTGCCACGTGCGACCATCCACACTCCTCAAGACCAACAACTCCCTCTCTCCACTGCGTAATGAGGCGTAATGTGGCAACTCTATCAGCACTGATCTGCAGAGATGGATGGTGAAATGAATAAAGTCAACCGAACAAACGGTAGTAGGTCGAATCAGGAAAGCTAAATAAACAGAAAATAAAATACAAAATGTTTTTCTAGGCTACAAAACAGAAATTTAACACAATCGGCAATTAAACAAAAATAACTAACCCGAAGAACCTCATGCCAACGGGACCCATTTGAAGAACTCGTGTGGCTAGACCCTCCCCGTCATTCAGTGGTATTGGGGCTACAGATTCAACCTTCTCCCTCCTAACCAACTTGCACGTGATCCTCGTGGGCTGGCAGACCTTGCAGGGAGGTACCACAAGTCTCACACCAGAGTGCCTGCAGCCACTCATCGCTCCACCTCTCGCGTCTACTACGAAACTGACTAAGAAGCTGAGGTGCGAGTGCGTAAGGGATTGAGTGTGTATGAATGAAATGCGTGCTTTGAACGAATAAGCAGGTGTGCGATTGAATGAATGCAGGTTTGCTTGTGAACATCTGAGTTATGCTTTGACTTAAAATTTGAAAATGAATTTTATTAAAAACAAGTACACCATCAGGACTTTGATCAAAATCAACTTCCTATCAATGATAAACAGTGACGAACCCGGAGCAGATGGGATGTCGATCCAGGGAAACATTATCCGGATTGAAACTGGCATTTGAAATGTTGGACACATCACTGATGGCCGAGCCTCCAAACGTTTTCAATGGACTCAGTCCGCTTGAGAACTTTCTCGAAAAATGCTCTTGGAAGTCCCCGTCAATGGGAAAATCCCCGTCCACAAAATAATCAGGCACGTGATCCAGCTGGTCCGGTCTCGAGATGGCCGGGATTTCCACTTGTGATGGCAGATGTGACAATGGCGGTTGCGTCGACGGTGGCGTAGGTGGTCGGTGGTGGCCGTTTGTAAGATTGATAGTTGTTTTTGTTGTCGTCGTTGTTATTGTAGTGACAGTTGTCGGTTGGAAGGGAAGCTGTTTGATTGGATTGGTGAACATTTTTGTCTCAGGGATAGTTTCAAAACAGAATGACAGTGAAATAAATGAACATCATGAATCTCGAGAGAAGCACGAGCACACAACCTCCTGTTTTTTCTCCTTCATGACCAATGTCTTGCTTTGGTTTGCAGGTGGTGACACAAGGTCAACAAACTCACCGCGGATGCTAGTCGGCTCTCGATTGGTCCCCACCCCGTTGTGCACGTACATGACGTCATCCTCGGCAGCTGATGACGTCACCGGAGAGGTGGCCGGCTTGCTGATGGATGGTGCTGTCAGGGCTGGATGTATTTGCAAATCGATAAATAATGACGTAACGATGACGTCGACAGCACTAACCATTTCCAGCTTTTCCAGCTCTTTCCAGGGTACTGAGTGGTGTGTCGTTGTCCCTGAGGGAATCTCTGAATGATGACGTGCTGTGGTGACCACTGCGAGAATCATTCAGGTCGCCCTGTGTTGTTTGTGTGATGTTGTTTGTGTAGATGTTGTGCGCGTATGTGTTGTTTGTGTGTGTTGTTTGTTTGTGTTGTTTGTGTGATGTTGTTTGTGTGAATGCGTGTGCGTGTTGTTTGTGTGAATGCATGTTCGCATTGTGTTTCTGTGCGAATGTGTATATCACGACGGTATCATTAGTATCATTACAATCATCAACATAGCACGATCATGATCACCTTATCGTCTGGTGATGAAGTGTTGTAGCGCATGTCCTTCGTGTCATCAACGGTCAAGTAATGGTAGGATTTGTCCGCTAACAGGGTCATATCTTGATGATGGTGATGATTGTGATGAGAGAAACGATGACGAAGATGGTGAAGTTAATAATAATGATGATGATGACGAACAAACAAGCAAACAAACGAACGAACGAACGAACGAAAGAACGAACGAACGAACAAACAAACAAAGACCAACTACCATTTTCATCGTCAGAATCGATGGGAGCTTCTTGCATGATCTCTGGATTGTAGTGCTTGTATTTGTAATCCATGGATGGAGTCTTCACCATGACCGTTGTGTGTGGCTTCAACGCCTCAACTACAGATATAAAGCCGAGCTGTTGCGCTATGGACAGTGGGGTTTGTCCGCCCTGACGACGGCGAGGACGTTATGATGATGATGTTGATGACGTCATTATTAATGTGTTATGACAATGGTGTTGTTGTTGTTTGTGATAGAAAGGATGACATAGCTGACGACGCGAATATTAACGATGACGCTGGCAAGTTGCTAACGTAGGACTGCAAGTGATAAAAACAAACGAACAAACTAGAAACAACGAACGAACGAACCACAAACAAACAACAAACCGTAGTGAGAGCGTTGGGGTCAGCTTTGGAGGACAGCAACGACTGGACTACAAGCACGTGACCCTGCTGGGCTGCCTGGTGCAATGGAGTGTATCCCATCTGGCGAATAATTATTCTAATTATCAATTAAAGGTGACAAAATAATAATTAAAAGAAATAATATATCGTGTAAAATTAATTTTTCAGCCATTAAACTAACCAATCAAACAGCTCTTAATCAATTGATAAACTTATTATCAAACAACCAGTCAGTCAAACGTCAAAAAAAACAAACGAGTGAATGAATGAATGAATGGATGAATGAATGAATGAATGAATGATTGAATGAAATAATTAATAAAAAGGAATGAATAAGCAAATCAATCAATTAAACAATCAATCAAACAGTCAATAAACAAACCTTGGTAGTACTATTAACAGTAGCCTTGCGTTCCAGTAGGAATCTGACCATATTCAACTGACCAAAATGGCAGGCAGTGTGGAGGGGTGTGTAACCAGCCTGAGGAGATAAACCACGATATAGAAAAATATAAACAACAACAAATAACAACAACAAACAGCAACAACGAACAACAACAACAAACGTCAAAGGAACCCACCTTAGTTTGAGGATCTATAGTTGCCTTATGATCGACCAGTACTCTGGCAACATTAACATGGTCTTCCTGGGCCACAAGATGCATGGGCGTCAACATATTTTTTGATTGACAATTCACCTTAGCACCCTTCTCCATCAACAAGATGGCTACCTCCGTGTTGCCCTCTTGGCAAGCAAGATGGAGAGGAGTGTATCCGTTCTAATGGCGATAGGTGAATAGGTGAATGGGTGATTGTGGTGATAATAGTGATGACGTCATCGCGATTACGACGGCTATTGTAATAGAATTGTCAACGAAATGGGCGTAAAGTGTTATCGCGTCGTCATAAAATCATAACAAAGTCAAAAACGATATAGCCAAAATACTCATTAAAACAAAAACATTTGGGAAGGTGCAGGATCGAGGATGAAATAACAACCTTGGATTCAACGTTCAGTTTAGCTCCGTGCTTCATGAGCAGCTGAGCAATTTCAACCTGGTTCCTCTTGGCAGCAATGTGCAGAGGTGTGTATCCGTTCTGATTTATAGTTAAGTGTGGATGAATGGAAGGACGGATAGATGGGCGAATAGATAGATGGATAAGTGGATAGATGGATAAATAGATAGATAGATGAATAGATATATGAATAGATTGAGTGTGCAGAATGATGTAAATGAAATGTTTCAAATGAAACTAAATTAGCAATAAAGGGCAGCAGAAGTTTTATGAAGGCATACACTCGTCCACCAAAGGTTTAACAAATTTGAGATAAAACTAGCCAATAAGTCGGTCATTAAGCAATCACTAATCCGCGCATTAATTCATTCATTCACTCATTCATTTCTTCACACGGTCGTTTATTCATTCATTCATTCACTCGGTCATCCATTCATCCAATCACTCAGAGGCACCTTAGCAGTGGCCTGGACGTTGGAATGCTTGTCAAGGAGCAGCGTGGCGACATCGAGGCAGTTGTAGTGCGTGGCCACGTGCAGAGGTGTCAGTCCATTCTTACCTTCAGCGTTGGGATCGGCTCCCTTCTGTAGCAGGATTTTCGCTATGGAGACGTTCCCATATTTGGATACAATGTGCAATGGAGTGAAACCTTTCTGTGATCAGTTATTAATTGAATTAACGATTGCTTTTTTGCTGACTGGCTTGTGGATTGATTTAGTTGAGTAAATATAATCCAACAGAACAAGTAAATAAGCAAGCACGCATAAAAATCACCCATAAGCGCACACACACGCACACAAATCAACCTACCAACCAACCGACCGACCTTAGTTGTGATATTCTGCTTAGCTCCTTTATCCAGAAGAATCTTAACAATTTCCTCATGGCCCTCCTTAACAGCGATGTGCAGGGGCGTGTAGAGGTCCTTGGTCGTACAATCCCTGTCTGACCCCTGCTTTAACAACAGTTCAACTCCTTGCTGACTACCGAGACGAGACGACACGTGCAAAGGCGTTTGACCTTCCTGAAAATGACCGTGGTTAAGACAATTGTGGTGAGATTGTAAGAGAAGGTACTGATGATGACAAAGATGATAAAGACAAAAAGTAATTGAGAATATGTAAGCGAGACTAACCTTAGCCTGTGCATTAACATTGGCGCCATGCCTGATGAGGAGTTCCATGATCTCGATCTGATTGGCTCTGGAGGCCAGGTGCAGGGCGGTCTCTCCGCGGATGGTCGGAACTTCCGTGCTGGCCCCATGCTCCAGCAAGTAAAGGACCACGTTGTTGAATCCCATAAAAGAAGAAACGTGGAGAGGGGTTAGTCCGGACTGTTTGTGGTGGAGGTGGTGGTGGTGGTGTGGAAGTTGATGATGTTGATGATGAATAGGAGGAAGATGTTGATGATGATGAAGATGATTTTAACGATAACGATGATGATGAAATTAAAGTTAACAACAAGCCAAATTTCAATTAGAAAAAAAATGTCCAAACTTTGAAATGTACGTTTAAGTTCGAAACATTCCCAATTTTCTTGAAATTTTTCAACATGCATACATTCAAATATCATAAAGATGCAAACCTCAGTAGTATCGCTAACGCGGGCTCCATACTTTAGTAGCAGCTCAATTACTTTGATACGATTCTTCTTGCATGCAACGTGCAACGGAGTGAACCCATTCTGAACGTATGATATATAATTTATGAAAGATATCATCTCGTACTATCTACACAGGGGACGTAAAATAAACACAACTGACGAGCACGAAACAAAGATGACAGAGACCACAAACAAACAAACCAACAAACAAACAAACCAACAAACAAACAAACAAACGAACGAACGAACGAAAGAACAAACAGACAAACAAAGCACTAACAAGGGCTCTAGCATTAGCATCGCATTTATCATCCAGCAAGAACTTCGCCATCCTAACATTCCCGCAGTGAGCCGCAACGTGCAGAGGTGTCAAAAAATCCTTCACGCGTGTAATAAAATAAACTCTTATAAATATATACCGGAAGAGTAAAAAATATTTGAAAATTTGCCAAAAAAACGAAAAAACTTTTCGATAAGCGAGCAAAAATGGAACTGACCACAGTGACGTCATCAATATTAGTTCCCTTGGAGAGGAGGTACTCGGCACAATCCACGTGATCACCTTGGGCGGCCATGTGCAGAGATGTGAGGCCTGATTTGGTCTTGGTGGCGATTGGCGAGCCTCTCTTAATGAGGACTGTTATGACGTTCAAGTGGCCGCTGCGTGAAGCGCAGTGTAGTGGAGTGAGGCTGTCCTGGGTCGGCGGTGGAGGAGGATGACGAAGATGAGAATGACGAAAACGACGATGATGAAAACTATAATGAAAACGATCATTACTCGTGATGCAGACAGCAGAAACGAACAACATACAAACAGCATACAAACTACGTACAAGTACCAACATACACGTACATCAAGAAATACACAACGACATACAATACAAACAGCATACAAACAACGTACAAGTACCAACATACACGTACATGAATAGTACACAACGACACACGTACACAACGACATACAATAAGAAGAGGTGCATACAAACAAACCAACCAACCCTTGTTTTGCATTCAATATCAGCATCGTAGTCCAAGAGGAGGTCAACCATCTCACTCCTACCCCACTTGCATGCTACGTGCAGTGGAGTTATGGAATTCTATTTCGTTCGATATTTTCCATTAAATAACAAATTCGTTCGTTGCTCATTCTTTCAATGAATCGTTCAATCAATCAATCAATCAACCAATCAATCAATCAACCAACCAATCAATCAATCAACCATTCATTCATTCATTCATTCACTGTCCAATCAGGCATTCACCATCGGCCACATATAAATTTTCTGATTAATGAAAGTGTGAACGGAGAAAATCATGTGACCAATTAGCAAATGGTTCAATGGAACGAGCAGAAAATTAAGCATCTATATTACCACCAATCAATCAGCCAACAACACCAACAACTAAACAACACAACAACCATCAAACTAATCTACCAATCGACCAATCAATCAACCAGCCAGTCAGCTAACTAGCCAATCAACAAATCAATCAACAAACTCTTCCTCTTCCAGAATTGTAACCTAACACTCACTCACTCACTCAAGTCTCATAACAGGGTCAACGTACATAACATACATAAATACATATAACATATACAACCACATACAACATATATAACTACATATACTACCATGAATACACACAAACACACATATTTGCAACATATACATCATCAGTCTCATCTCCAGTAGCACTTATAGGCTTGTCAAATAAATAATCTAACACATACCATTACTTGTATTTGCTTTACGTGTGCGTTTGTGTGCTTGTGTGTTTGCGTGTGTGTGTGTTTGTTTGCGTGTGTGTGGTGTGTGTGCGTGCGTGCATGTATGTATGTATGAGCGTTATACCCATTTATTGCACCCACTTCTGATACTTCTTATATAGGTAAATTCGTAACACATTTAGATAGATAGATATACGCCAGTTTTATTTTTTGCTTACATTACAAATTGATGTAGGTTGAGTTGGCTTGAAGTGTGCCGTGTAGTTATTGTGATATAATGTCCAATAGATAAGAGTCTACGTTTCGTTGTTTATGTCTTTATGTATTATAAATATTCGCGTGTGTGTGTATGTTTATATTTATGAGAATGTGTATGTTTGCGTGTGTTTATGAATGTTTTTGTGTGAGCATGTATCAACGTACATCCATCCATCCATGCATTTGTGTTATATTTGCATATATATGCGTGTATGTATGATTGCATTTGTATTTAATTTACATAATGATACGTTCGAAATGCGCATGAGCATAGATACAAATAGAGGAACACTTGACTGATAAACCCATCTGAGTTCTTGAGCATTTACATTTTTGAAACCTATTAAGCTCATAACTTACCACCACTACTACTGTTGCTTCAACTACTACTACTGCTGTTACAACTGCTACAATTATAACAACTTCTGCTAATAATACTACAACAGCTACTGATAATAACGCTCGTGCTACTACTGTGCTACAGCTGCCACTACTACTAAATCTACTACTACTACTACCAATCTTCTAATCTCTCAAATAACAGTTAATATCAAGTGTCTTGCTGTATGTGTGGATGATGAACATGAGCGAACATACTCATTAACATACGTGTGCACGTGTGTACGTGTGCACGTGCGTGTGTGCACGCAAGATCGCTAAAAAGTGAATGTATGAGTGGATGAAAGGATTAATGGATAAACGGATTGATAGATGAATGAATGTATGGATGCACGAATTAACGAATGAATAGATAAATAAATGAATGGATGAATGGATGGATGGATTGAAAGATGCATGGATGGACAAACGGACAAATAAACCAAAGAATAATAGATAGATAAATAAGAATGAATAAACATGACTAAATGAATGAGTTAAATCGTATGAACAATGATGAATCGATCAACACAAGTGAATGGTGATAGGTTGTAGTAGGCCATATAACCACCAATCAGTTAACAATCAAGGAAAGAATAATCAATCATCTGAATGAATGAATGAATGAATGAATGAATGAATGAATGAATGAATGAATGAATGAATGAATGAATGAATGAAGAGCGAACAAATGAACGAACAAAAGAACGAGACAATAACAAGGTGGAAATAAACAAAAACCAGCGATAAAAAGGATGATGATGATAATGAGATAGGTAATCAATTATAAGGACTAAGCCGATACATTCGAGACATTAAACACTAAACACGCACACAATTCTCTTTCTTTTCATCATCATCTTCATCACAATCATCAGCATCATCATAATCAGCAGCAGCAATACCATCACAATCCTCACCACAATCCTAACCCCCTAACTGACCTTGGCCTTGAAGTTGACATCAGCGCCATTCTGTAGCAGCAGCTTACCCACCTTGGCACTCCCGTAATGGGCGGCAATATGCAAGGGCGCGAACCCACTCTAGAATGAATTAATTAGTTAGTATTAATAATTTATGCTAATTATTTAATATTGATTGATTAATTGTTTGACTGATGTGATTGTGGCCATGAACCATGATGATAAAAGCGATCAAAGTGATATGATGATGACACGTTCGTCGTGTTGGTGATGCTTAAAATGAATTTGATGATGAATGATGATGGTGGTGGTATAATTGACGAAGTGGCAAAAATATGATGAATGATATCTATGATATCATGACGTAAATAACATCGCCGATGATGATGCCGAAACGTATCATCATCATCATCATCATCTTTACTATCATCATCATCATCTTTACTATCATCATCATCATCTTTACTATCATCACCATCTTCAACATCATCATCTTGACCGCATCATCACCATCATCATCAGTACAGACAGCAACAAACATACCTTGGTTGTTTCATTAACAGCTGGCAATCCGTCCTGAAATAAATCATCCTCGCCATCATCATCATTATCATCACCACTATCATCATCATCATATCATCATTATCACCACCACCACGATCATCATCATCAGTATAGTCGTCATTATCTACAAAATCGTCATGTTCCGCCAATTTTAAAATTGAACTGTCAATAGCATCACAAAATTGTTAAAATCTTAATTTCCTAAGTCGATAACTTTATGGCAAAAATGATAACACAAATGATAAAGACGATGATAAAAATGGTGACGATGATAAGGATGACTACACGAATGATAGAGGCAATGGAGATGATGATGACGACGAAGATGATGACGAAGATGAGGATGATGATGACAACCGTATGAAAATAAAGATGAAAAAAAAGAAGATGATAAGAAGAGGACAAGCGTGATGATAACGACGACGACGATGATGGAGATGAAGAAGGGAGGAAACAAAGGTAGGAAGCTCATCAGACGTGCACATCCTACCACTAGCTCCGCCACTATTAATTATTATTATTATTTTCACTATTATTATCACATCATCATTCTGAGGAGAATGACGTCATTATTATTAATATTATTTCCACTATTACTACTACCATTACTACTACTGGTATTACTACTACTACTACTACTACTGCTGCTGCTGCTACTACTACTACTACTACTACTGTTATTATTAGCGTCATGGCTTATGTTATCTTTATTGATAATCATCATCATCGTTATAGTATTTGCACTTTTACTATCATCACCACCATCACCATCATTTGTCGTCATCATTTTTTTCATCATCATCATCATTACCATTATTATCTTTGTCATCGCGCTATACCGCTATTATTATCATCATCATTATCATCATCGTCTTCTTTATTTTTATTTGTAATAGTGTACCATCGTTGTCATCCACTCACATTAATCATGTCTCTCTCTCTCTCTCTCTCTCTCTCTCTCTCTCTCTCTCTCGCGAAAGAAGAAAGATTAGTCATCACAGAAAGGAAAAACAAAAACAAAATAATAATAATAATAATGAAGAATAAATAATGTTATTTTTTTTAGAAAATATATTTTATTTTTGTTAAAAATTTCGTTCTTTAAGATTTAAGGAGAAATATCAAAAATAATAATTTGAACTTTAGATAATGGCTGCTTGTTAGGAAGGTTTAAAATAAGATTAGTCAGTATGTGCGTGTGTTTCTGTGTGTGCGCGTGTATGTGTCTGTGTGTTTCTATGTGTGTGCGTGTGTGTGTTTGTGTGGTGTATTGTGTGGTGTTTGTATCTATCCTTTAGTGCATGTGAAAAATGTTTTACGAATCAAACTTAAACTTTAAATAATGGATTACATGAACCATATCTCAGAGATATAATTAGACAAGGCATAGGCATAGTATCAGGTTCATAATGTTAAATATATAGTATTTTCTAATGTATTGTAGATGATTTGTATTTTCAATTTAGACATTAAACAGATGGCAAGGCAATCATTATCCATGGCAATGGAACAGCAAAATACAGCAGTGATAATAATATCAAAAAGTGAACAGATGATAAGCCAATGCAGGCCTTTATCCGTCTGTGCTAATTTTAACCGCCTAACTAAACTAACTAACTTGTTGATAAGGTTTGATTGTGAGAAAATATATATCTGAATTAATTTGTTGAAAAACAAAAAAAGGCTGAAAGTTAGAATTGAAAGAAATCGAATCTAACTCGCAATAGAAATTAAAACGTCAGCATCTGATCAGAATTGTAATTAACATACAATTGACACTCACCTAATAACAAAGAAAAAAAGCATTGCAAACAGTCCTAACAAACACACAAATGATCTAAACCCAACTATGCACACAAATACACACAAACTCACAAAAATACACATACACACACACACACACAAATACACTCAAATACACACACACGTACAAAATGGGAAAAATTGCATCAAAAAATATCAACTTTTAGAGGTTCTTTCTGGATGAGAAGTGTGGCCGTCTGCAAGTCGTCCTTCTTAGCCACTGCATGCAGTGCTGGTAGCTTCACCTGCGACATCGTCATCATCATCATCGTCATCGTCGTCATCACCGTCGTAATCATCATCATGGTAATTTGCGATATAATTAAAAAATTGTACTCATAAATCACCATTACTTCCATTCACATTTACAACAGAAACTCCAATTAAAAACAAACAAACAAACAAATGGACAAGCAAATGTAGAAAAACGAACATAAAAAAAAACGAACACAGAAAACAGACAGACAAACAAACAAACAAATACAATACAAGCAAACAGACACCTTTCCTTTAGGATCACTCTCCATAAGGAGTTTGACGACGTTGTTGTGTTCCTGCTGCAATGCCACTGTAAGAGGAGTGAATCCATCCTAATAAGTAGTTTGTTTGTATGTATTTGCACTTTCTCATGAGTTTGTTTGTTTGTTTGTGTGCATCTGGATGCCCGTACGTATTTCTATGTACTTTTATTACTGAATGGCTCAAAGGTATAACGATTAAGAACACCAAGCTCGCCACATGTAAAGTTCCATTTTTGTCAATACCTTCAGGCAAAGCAAATATAAAGAAATGCTAAACAAATCAATGTATGTTTGTATTTGTATGTTTGTCAGTATGCGTATGTTTGTAATTGTATTTGTCCGTTTGTCAGCAACTATATGTTGCATTTGTTTGTATGTAGGTGCATACTTATGTATGTGTCTATGCATGAATGCAAGTAAATTTCCAAACATTTAACTAAATGGTATTTTACATTTATCTATCTGTTTATTACACTTCTGTTTATTAATAGCGTTAAATATGTATTTAATAACAGAAATAACCTTAACATTATCCATATTTTATTTATTATTCACATCTTATTATTAAAAAATTTGTTATAATTATTAATAACAATATTGTTATTGTAGATTAGATTACAAGTTCTTCGCCACACTTGCAGATAAACACTAACAAGGAGAGAAGACACACACACACACACACACACACACACACACACACACACACACACACACATATAATAAACACATGTGCAACGCATTGCATGCTGTGAATGAATGAACGAGTCAACCAGTGTATGATGATGAAGATGGCAATGGTAAAACAGACAGATAAACAGACAGACAGAGAGATAGACAGACAGGCGGACAGACAGACAGAGAGATAGACAGACAGGCAGACAGACAGACAGAGACCAACCGCAGTGGCAATTGATTGATTGGCTCCATGATTCAGTAGATACTTGACCACATTGATGTTGTTCTCCTGTGCCGCCATGTACAATGGAGTAAATCCATTCTACGGAAAATAATTAATTGCGTAACTAATTAACTAACTAATTAATTAATCAATTAATTAATTAATTCATTTATTTGTAAATAAATCTACTCGTTTTATAATGGGTTTACTAATAGAAAAAAAGCCATAGAAAAAATTAGGAGTAAAAAGTAGGAAAAAAAAGAATCAAAAACAAATGTACATAACACGAATTCATGCAAATGTAAACATCAACAGCAAACAACAACACAAACACAATATAAACCAACAAACAGCAACAAAAGCAACACGAACAATCATTAAAAATGAACTGGAAATAGGCAAATGAGCAGCAAACCAAGGCATCCTAATCCATAATTATAATTTGAATGTTCACAGAAACAAAAATCACACGAAAAAACACCATCCTTCTCATCATTATTATCATCCTGTCATCATTATTATCATCATTGTCATCAGATTTTTTATCGGAGGCAAAATAGTTTTAGTATGACAAAAAAAAATAACATAAAGAAAGATTCTGACAGAGTCATTCATCTCTGTTCATTCAATCAAGTCATCTTAAAAAATGAATTAATTTAACATATGCGAACAAAAATAACCCTAAAACAATGACGATGATGTTGACGATGACGATGAGGATGATGATGAGGATAAAAAATAACAGAACAATAAAACGAGCAAAAGCAACTTAGCGTTGATAAAACTGAAACCAAGCAGCAACTAATGTTAACAAAACTTGCCAATTACCAAAATATATTTGTAAATGTTTGCCGTGATTTTTTGATTCGTCTTCTATTCCAAATTACTTGTTGCAACAGAAAGTGAAACAAAAACAAACACAACACGGTGCAAGAAGAGGACATAGTTAAAATACAAACATCATAGTCACAGTGTACAAACCCCATCGTACACGCATACACAAGTATATGAACACACACACACAACACATGTACATCAACGCAAATATACACACAGACACATCACACACACATGATGTGCGTAACTGAGTACATACGCGTACGCATACACACGTGTACACACAGAAACGCGTACTACAAACAAACACGTGTACAATTGTACATGCACGCACACAAACAAGCGTATACGCATCTATTTCCGATACCGATACTCGATAAATTAATAATTTGAATTGAAACAAATTTGACAAAAAAATTAGAATCAGTCAGAGAATGTAATGAAGAACAGAAAAAAGACTAGACGAATTAAAAAAGACAGAAAGTGAAAGAAAAAAACAAAGATAGAGAGAGAGAGAGAGAAAAGGAGAGAGAATGAGAGGGAGAGAGAGAAAGGGAGAGAGTTAGCTTGTGGAAGAAACTGAATGAATGAAATAATGAGCCATGTAATGGAAGAACAACATGACAGAATAGGAGTCCAGCTTTGATTAAAACTAAACAACAGCAGCATATAAATTATATCATATCTATATATGTATGTATATATATATATATACATACATGCATACATACATACCTACATGTATACAACACAACAATATTAAATAGACATTTGTTAGCACATGTTAAATAGACATATGAAACACACATATAGTTAACACAATATAGGTAGTTCAAGTATTATGATACACAAAATACCTATGTATTTTGTGTATGAACAACGAATGTATGCACAGATTGTACACATATATACACATATGGGCATCTTGTAGCACTTAAAGTAAATATTTACTTATATAAAATGCTCTCTGTTCTTTAATAATATATTTATATTATAATATATGTAATAATACAATACCTTTCCTCACATATACTTATGCAATATACATGTAAAGAAAACATATGTATATATATATATATATATATATATATATATACAAAAATATATATGCATATATCACTTGTATAAATGTGCGTGTGTATTTTGTATTTAAAGCTAGTTTAAAAAATGACATGGGTATGAAATGAAATTAAAGAGAGTTCTTAAAAAAGCCTTCGTATAAAATTTGGATTTCAACACAAATTCATCACCGTCATAATCACCATCATTATCGTCATCATCACCATCATCATCAAAGACATCATCACCATCACCTTCGTCGTCGTCATCATCTTCATCATCATCATAATCACCATCATCATCAGCGTCATCATCAACAAAGAGATCATCATCAAAATCACCGTCACCATCATCGTCGTCATCATCACCATCATCCCAATCCCACCCATCCAACCTGCGACTGTGTGTTGATGTTGGCCCCATACTGCACGAGTATTCTGATGATGTTTTCGTGGCCGGCCATGGAGGCGATATGCAGGGAGGTGTTTCCTTTCTGATATGAAGATGATGATAATGACGACCATGATGATGAGGATAACTAAAGGATAACTAACCACACACACACATCCACACACACACAAACACACACACACACAAACAAACAATATATATATATATATATATATATATATATATATATATTTACAATATTCTATAAATTCTACCGAATGTTTGGCGTTAATATGTTTGTAGTTCGTTTTTTCGATTTTTTTCACTAAAGTTTTTTGGTGAACGTTTAGTTTATTAAAATTCAAAATAAACTTATTTTTCGAATTCATGCTGCAAATAAGGCCATATTTCGATTCCGAATGAATCATCGTCAGTGCTCCTT
>NW_008704083.1:9363747-9413747 GCF_000326865.2 Helobdella robusta
CGCCAAACATTCGGTAGAATTTATAGAATATTGTAAAAATTATGGTCTATTACCAACATATATATATATATATATATATATATATATATATATATATATATATATATATATATATTCGAGAGAGATGGATCTTTCTGACATATGCTTAGTTCATTCTTGAGAAAGGAAGAGAAAGAGAGAGAGAAAGAGAGAGAGAAAGAGAGAGAGAGAAAGAGAGAGAGAGAAAGAGGGTAAATTGAAAAAGTTTACATAGAAAAGATAAGAGCAATCAGTTTAACGAATACACCCTACCCTGTTATCTTGATGTTTATAAGGAACAACTCCTGGAATGAAAAACACAAAAACCATCAAAACAGGAAGGAAACGTTTGAATATTGAGAGAAAAAGCAAAAAAAAATAAACACTGAAAAATTTTCAGAAAAAAAAATTACATACAGGAAAGGAAATGACTGTGTTCACATCATTAACATTCAAACAACTGTTCTGTGCACACCAAGCATACATGAACATACACACACGCACGCGCGCACACGCACATACACACACATATACACACACGCGCGCGCGCACGTACACACATTAATATACGCACAAGCACATGCATACAAACATAAAGGCATAATGCTGATATGCACATACATTTACAATCCAAGCTACCATAGGTAAACAGAGAAAGAAAGAAAGAAAGAAAAAAGAAGGAAAAAAAGAAAGAAAGAAAGAAAAAAGAAGAAAAAAAGAAAAAAAGAAAAAAAAGAAAGAAAACAAACAAACAAACAAACAAAACAAACAAACAAAGAAAAAAAGATAATAATGAAAAAAAAAGAGGAAAAGAGAGTGAGAAAGGGAGGACGAAGGAGAAGATTGAAAAAGAGAAAGTGATGCATTTTTGTAATTTTATCAGGAAATACTTTTGAAAAAGAAATAATTAACCAACGAATGATGATGATGTCAATGTACACAAAATTCTAATTACAGCGATGACCATAGAAATAGAAATCCATAAAAATGATGAAATGACATAAAAAGTTAAAATGATGATCCACAACAACTAAAAAAATAATAAACCAATAAAATAATGATGGCACGAAAATAAATAATGAAAAAAACAATTGCTTTTGTATGTGAGGTTTTAAAAACGCCATCACCTAAATATAAGTCAACAATTTTTGGGTTATTTAACATGTCGTATTTATTAGGCCACACATGTGTGAGTGTGTGGTATTGGTACACACCACACAAACACACACACACACGCACGCATACATACATATACATATATATACATACATACATATAGATGAATAATAAATACTTACATACCTACGTGTATGTGTGTGTGTATTTGTGTGTTTGTGTGTGGTGTGCGTAATTTTATCAGTGTATGCGTATAACCAAATGGCAGTATGCAATAGTAGAAAAATTTAGTTATACATAAACAGTTAAATGGCTTGAGGTTGGTTTAAATGGAAAAAATAAAATGTATTAGAGTGAAATTAAAACTTCATTTATTGATAATTATTCGCTAATTTAACAATATATGGGCATAGAAACACACGAACACACATTTAGCCAACGCACATCCATGTATACATATAAGATGAAACTGTGCATATACAAACATATATTCCAAGACACCAAGTACCAACGTATATAAATATATATATATATATATATATATACATATATATATATATAATTACATACTCACGCACAAACACGCACACACACGCAGACACACACACACATACATTGGAGCATAAATGCATTCAATTAAATTTCCATAGCACTATTTGAACATCAGCATGTAGCTAGTAGTAATTACTCTCAATTTAACAACATAATCATCATCAACCATGTCATAATGACAAGAGCAGTCACCATCATCACATCGTCATCGTTGCCACCACCATCACCATCATCATCAGCATCATCATCATCCTCAGCATCATCATCATCATCACCATCATCTTAATCACTACATATCATTTTCATCATCATCATCGTAATCAATACATATCATTTTCATCATCATCATCATCATTATAATCATCATCATAATCACTACATCATCATCTTCATAATCATCTTCATCATCACATCGCTACCTTAGTTGGCTTATCAACAGGCATGTGTCTGGCCAGTAGTTCGTTGACAATGTGCACATGGCCTTCCTTACAGGCTAGGTGCAGGGCATTCAATCCATTCTGTTCATGTTTGTTTGTTCGTTTGCATGCAAATTTGTTTGTTTTTTGGTTTGTTTGTTTAATTGTTTGTCTGTCTGTTCGCTTGTATGTTTGCTTGTTTGTAGTGTTTAGATGTAAGTTTGTTGTTGTTGTTAGTTGAAAAAAGTTATTTTTCATTTCAAACTATTTTATTGATAAAACATCCGTTTAGAAAATGGAGCTACATTATTGTATACATACACCAACATAAACAGACGCACATACACATACATATACACGCACACATATATAGAAATACCTTAAAAACAATACAGTCAAAAACACACAAACAAACACAAAAGGACATAACTAAAAATATCTCCAACATATAGGTTATGTTATGTTATCATCTGATATGACAGTGATTTCCATATACCATATATAAAAATATATATGGATGAGTGGGTGTGTATGTGTGTGTATATGCGTGTGTATGTGTGTGTGTATGCATGTGTATGTATGTTTGTTTGTTTTTTTTGGGGACAGCTATGGTTAGTTATTTTTATTTATAATCAGTAGACTGCATGCTTAAATGTCATAAGTGAATAATGGCAAAATGAGACACTGTAAAATGAATGATTAAAAAATAAAATAAATGAAGGAATAAATAAACAAATGAATGAATGAATGAATGAATGAATGAACGAATGAATGAATGAATAAACGAACGAACGAACGAACGAATTAATGAAAAAATGAATATGTGAATGTATGAACTGCAGGCATAAAGGAACGAATGAACAAACAAACAGATGAATGAACAAACAATAACCAAGCAACATGTAAACAGTAGCACACTAAACAGCTCACAAAACAAATTTCTTCTTCATTTATATATTCAGTGTCATTGTGACATTATAGCATTTTTGTATATTATATAATAGCTACAGTTATATTACTTTTCAGAACTATTTTTTGTGCTATTAAAATTATAGGCACCCACACACCACACAAACACACACACATACAAACACGCATACATACATATACATGTATAATAAGTACTTATATATAGGTAAAATAGACCCCTGTGGGGTATGTGATAGGAGAGTGAAGGCTAACTCGGTATTGTGTATAGGATGTCAGAAATGGGTGCATAAGAGATGTAGTGGTGTGAGGGGGTCACTGAAAAAGGTGGAAGGCACGTTCAAATGTAAGAAATGTGTTCATGGTGTGATTAATAGGACGGACGCAAGGACGGGGTTGAGTGATGGTATTGAAAGAGTGGAAAGCTTTGTTTACTTAGGGGATAAGCTGAATGCGGATGGAGGATGTTTGAGCGCAGTTACGGCTAGAGTTCGTGTGGGAACTGAAATTTAGGGAACTGGGTGGGGTATTGTGTGGAAAGAAATGGTCAGTGAAGATGAAAGGGAGGGTATATAAAGCATGTGTGAGAGCAGCGATGATATATGGTGGTGAAACTTGGGTGTTGAGGAGAGAGGAGGAAAGTGTACTGCAGAGGGCTGAAAGAGCTATGGTGAGGATGATGTGTGGGGTTAAAGTGAAGGATAGGAGGAGTAGTACAGAGCTGATGTCAATGATGGGACTGAATGAGGACATTGTGACATTGATAAGGAGATCGAGATTGCGGTGGTATGGACATGTGTTGAGAAGGGATGAAAGGGTCGGGATTAGGCGAGCGTTGGAGTTCGAGGTTGAAGGAGTGGTAGGAAGGGGTCGTCCGCGATTGGGATGGAGAGAGCAGGTGGAGAAGGACAGGGTGAAAGCGGGGTTGCGTGATACTGAGGCGAGTGACAGATGTGGATGGAGTCGAGGGGTATTTCGGTTTCATCATAGGTAGCCAAACGGCAACCCCCGATCTCGGGGAAAATGCAGTCTAAACGTGTGTTGTTGTTGTTGTTGTATAGGTAAGGTATATATCCAAACAAGAGCAAAGCTATTAAAAATTTTAATAATGCATATCAAACTATTAAAAGCTCTTTTAAAAATCAGTTGATATTTTTCTGTGTTGGTTACTGATACACATTACAGAGACAAAGAGACAGACAGACACAGACAGACGGACAGACAAACAGACAGACAAACAGACAGACAGATGCAACTAATTATTATTTAATACCAAGACCAACACAGAGATAATGATGATGAAATAATTAATTCAAAAGATTAAAAATAAATTGTTTGAAATTTGATTTGGCTTTTCTTAACTCAATGTTCAAGAAATATTATAATTAACTGGCCCAATTCATTATGTGTGTCTGGTGCATATAGGCCTGCCAGTGCAAAGTTACAATAACAAGGTAATAATAAAAAGAATAATAATCATATCAATACTGAAATCACATTCTTCCACAATTAATCCTACTATTACTACTACATAATATACTACTATTATCACTTTTTTACTGCTACTATTACTACTACTAGTGTAGTTACTACTACTGCTAAAAAGAGAAAATTCTAAAAAAAAAAAACAAAAATAAAACAAACTTACTGGGTTACTGGTGTCAATGTCAACCAGTCCATTATCCAACAGCTCTAACATCTTTTCTAGGTTTCCAGCTCTTGCATACCTCAAAAAATTACTCCCCATCTCCACCTAAAGTTTGTAATAATTAAAAAAAATTATTTTATAGAATTATAATTTTATAAATAATTATTAAACCCAGTACAACACAAACAAAGATAAAAACCCTAGCATCGTGCATGTCCATTCCTCCTCCTCCAATATTCCTAGACCCTGATGCCATGTTTTGGAGAAATTATTTAAAATGGAGTGGGCAAAATAATGGACCCAACCTAAGTATCCTTATCAATTATTTATTATTTTATTCTGAATACTATTTATTTCTACTTTGGTGTATTGATTCTATTTCCAGAATTCAACTTTGACAAAATTATTTAATAGAAAAAGAAAAACTGATTAGAATTCTACAACTTTTACTTTATTTTACAGTTTACAGTTTTTACACACACACACACATGAAATCTGGAAATCTATGATCTGGAAGTGGACAAGTATGAAATAATTCGAAAAATCTATTTTGTTAACAAGCTGATCAAATGTTGTGATTAAACACCTAAAGTTAAGTCATCCGGATCGAAATTTTTATTTTTCAGTGCGTGTCAGACAAACTTTTAATGAAAATAATGAACAAATTAAATCAATATTTCGTCAACTCGAGCCAGCTATTTTGTATCCATCCAACCATACTAGTCCGATGTTTCAAACTCAACCGAACGCATATGCAAACTATGGAAATCCAAAGAAACGTATATATTTTTTTGCCATACGTAAAGAGTGCAGTTTATCAACACTTTTTCAAATATATATGGGTGATACACGTAACTTAAGGTTTTGCATTTAATAAAGATGATCAAAACATTATCAGGCAGAAACGTAATGCAAGACGGTAAGATACTGGATGAGACAAAGACCAAATAATAAGTCCAATTAAAATTGAATATAAATAAATAAACTTTTTTGAAAATATCTTTTTTATTCTAAAAATATAGCGATAAAAAACAAACTTTACAAAACTTTACAATTAAAAATCCAGTTGGAACACTCAGTACTAAAATTAAAATGGTAATAACGTCATTGGGTTACATACACACATCAAGACATACATAAATGTTACCATTACATTAATTAATTCAATTATAACTAATTATAATGATGACAATTGCTCTCAGTACAAATTAAAATCTAACAAATGCCCCAGTAAAAAATTGATACATAAATGATTACGATCAAAAGTAATAAAAAAAAGTATACAAAATAATAATCAATAACTAAAATTATAAACAGCAATATAAATTACTTCAATGAAACATTGGTAACAAGCTTTTGATCAAGAGATAATCAGTTTGGAATGTTTCATTACTCTTGCTATCACATTATCACATCATTATCATTAGCATCGCTACTATTGTCTATCACCACCATCATCATGGTATTCATCATCGTCGCCATTTAGTAACATTATTATAATTATTATCTTATTATAATCTAAGAGGTTATTAATTATTACAATATTTATCATCGCCTCTTCATCATCGCCCTCAGATAGCACGAGACTTCGAGCAATAATAACAATTTGTAAATAATTAAATCATAAAATAGAATTTAAACTATTATTGAATAACACTAAGTGATAAGAGTGATATAGAGGAGATAATAAATTAGTTAATTAATACAAATGGGTACAATTTCCGTCAATATATAAATTAATAAAAATGAAGTGATAAAATAAATCGATGAATTTTATGGTGAGTGAATTGGAATCATTCCTTTTTTTTCCTGAAGCAGCACCTGTCATTGAGTGAAATTTTTTCAGAAAGAAGAATTACAACTATTTTCAAAAATTTACGAAAAAATTTATTCACCACCATCATCAATTGTCATCATCATTAATTAATTACATTTTAATTAATTTGAAATATATATTAGTAACCAGCAAAGTTTTTTCTGGTCGCTGTCATCATCGTCGTTACCTTCAGCTAAAATGTCCGTGGCTGATGTTAAAACCTTGTGAGAGTTGGGATGTTGGGAAATTGGATGTGTTGTAGTCACTCTCATTTTGTTTTTAATAAATTTTATTTATTATTATGTTAATAACAGTGGCGGATCTAAACAACTTTGACGGAGGGGCCAAAATTTGAAAATGTTTACATTTTCACGGGAGGAGAGTATTTACGGGAAGGAGCAAAGTTTTTACGGGGAGGCTAAGATTTGTGGTTGTGAGGCTGACGCCCTTTTAGCAAATCACGTTCAATTTTTGATCTGTTTTACGCATAAAACGGTTCTTTTTCTGACTTTTAAAAAAAACTGCTCGCAACGAAGGAACAGTGCCCCTCTGCCCTCCATTAGACCCCCTACTGGTTATTATTAATATTATATTATTATTATTATTGTTATTATCGATATAAACGGATTTTACTTGGACAGAAGCTCCATGTCGAACTTTAGGATGAAATATATCAGCCTTCTGTTGAATATATTAATAATGAATATAATATTAATCATGCAATCATAAATATGCAGACGATCCTAATTATGCATATAATAATAACATTAATTATGCTATCAAAATTGGGACTACTACTGGTTATAATATTTCAAAATATAATACTTAATTACCGTATCAAATAATTATACTTTGATGTAAAATATAAAATTATATTTTGCGTTAGCAAGTTAGAAATAAATGATAAAAGTAGTTTCTACATCAGCTTCTAATGTGTCTGTAGACATTGAGATCTTTGGCTTTCCCTGTTTAAATGAGTAACAGTTATTACATCTATAATTTATCATAAAAACACAAATTCATTATCAATTATTAACTAAATTAAATAATAATTAAATACACAATTTAATAAACAATAGTGTAGTTTATAAATTATTAAGAAAATTTAAATTCGAATGTTTGTACAGCAACAGGTTAGCCAGCAAGCTATGCTGTCCAAAATTAAATCTTTTCCGGTTCCGTTTAGCTAAATTCTAAATAACTAATTCTTTTAGATTTATATAGTTTCTATCTAATTGATCTTTGATTTAGTCTACCATTTCAATTAGTACGTTTATATGGCTGAATAACATCACTGATCTCATTTGTTGCTGGTAAAAAATGAAAAGTATTCTTGCATATACAGTTATTATTAACCACGGGACATTAACTCGAGAGCTAAATTCTTAATTCAAGTCTAAGCTGATAGTGGGTAACCCTAAAATTTACAAATAAAATTAGTTGAGAATCTTGAAAACATTAACTACACTGTAATGGTTTTACTAGATTTTAATGTTTTAGCGTGGATGATATTGTTAAATGGGATCTTTTAAATCTCAATCAATCAATCGATCGATCCATCCATCCATCCATCCATCCATCAATTAGTTTATAAAGCGCTATTTCCGCGATGTTCAACAGCGCTCCTCAATGAATTTTGCAAACAGATGGGTCTTGAGATCCGCTCTGAATTTCGTAAGTGATGGAGAAGTAGTCAGAGAAGTAGGTAGAGAGTTCCAGAGAAAAGGGCCAGAAAAGGCAAATGCGAGCAAAAAAGTGAGGATAACAAGATGATTGCAAACCGGGGCGTTTAGGTTCAATTGAAATATATGATAAGTACTTAAGAAATAACTTAAATTGAGACTTATACATTAATGTGTAAATTTTAAAAATTATTCTATATTATATAGGTAGCCGGTGCAAGAGAACAAGATTTGGAGATATATGGAAAAAGAAAATGGCACGAGCAACTAGACGAGCGGCAGAGTTGTATGCTTTATTTAAAGGATAGAGTGTAGAATCAGGAAGACCATATTGGAGCGAGTTACAATATTCAATCCTAGATAAAACTAAAGAAGTAAGAAGAAGAGTAGGATCGTCAAGAAACAGCGAAAGTTTTTTCATTCTACGTAGAGGAAAATAAGAACTTCTAGTAACACTATTGATCGGAGAAGAGAGACATGCTAGAATCAAAGATAAAGCCTAGACTACGAAACATGTGAGAAACATCATGAGTTTTAGAATCAGGTAATAGAGCGTTTAGATTTATTAAAACAAATTAATTCAAATTTAGAAGGATTAAGTTTATGATATATAGAGTCAGACCAAGCGATAATAGAAGAAAGACATAGAGATAGATTAGGAAGAACACTATTGAGATTAGATAGAGGAAAAGAAGTTTAAATATAAGAATCATCAGCATATAGTTGACAAGTGAAAGAAAAATTATTAATAATACAAGGTGGTTCAGAAGTATAGAGTATAAATAGAAGAGGACCAAGGATAGAACCCTGAGATACACCAGACTTCATCTAATATTGATAAAGCGAAATGAGTAAAGTGAAGAAATCAGATGTGAATGAAGTAACATTAGACCACATAGGATTTGTGGATTCAACGGAGCGAAATGCCCAAGCTTATCAAAAATTATGCAAGTTCATCAATTTGGTATGCTAGATTTGTTAACTGACTAGGTTAGTAAAACCATGAAATTCATGAAAATGACAACAGAAAAGTTTAGTATCGTACAAGAACTCACAGAAGTGTCAGGCGATGTTGACTTTGTTGACTGCTGCAAGTCAAATGAGGTGATGGATGTGACAAAAGTTGAGACCGTATATCGTCTAAAGGACCCATGGGCTGAATTAAAAGAAGCTGAATCAGAAACCTACAAATGAGATAGTTGAGGAAATCTCAGTGAAGAGCATTTTTTATATTAAATTCCATAAACCCTAACAGGACTCACACATGAAAAAATGAATTCAACTCTAAAATTGTTATCGAGGGAGAGAGTAAGAAGAATGGAATCAAGGAAATTATGAAACTGGTGCTATAAGGAACAGGCTGAAAACGACTAAGAAATGAGATTTTGAATTAAACAAGTGAACAAGGAATTGTTGAAATACAGTTGCACTGATTGAGTCCAATAAAAATTGACACGTGATGATTAATCAACAGGTAGGAAGGAATTGCAACGCGATCATGCAGAGTTAAAATTAAAAAGGCATTTAAAATTATTGTTCAATCTACTAAAGATTCATCTTGGATATCAAACTTTGCTGTAGACGCCAGAAACATCAGTGTCAATAGAAACACTGACACAAAATCAAACTTCAACACAACAAAAGAGCCTGAGCTTCTTAATTGCAAGCATTACGTAGTTTTCAATTGGTTTCAGTTTAAATCATTACAGTTTCATTTAAAGATACCTTATTTATAATCTCTCAGTTAAGTAATGCAATGAATCAAGTAATTGGATGAACTAAAACATGTTTGTTTATAGCTTTTATTTTGTCAACAATAAATGATAATTTAATATTTCAGCTGGTAACGTGATTAAACATTTGAACAAAACAAATTTCGACAAGCCACAAAATATTGAAAAGTAGAAAACTGGCAACCATGTGCTGACGTCAAACTTGACAAAATTCACCAAAAATTGAAAATGAAGTGGAAAATAAATTTTGACCAATCAAAACAAACCGCTCTCTTGACCAGCCAATCAAATTCCCAGTCGAGATCCAATTTTTTATCCTTCAAAATTTCGTGCATGAGATCGTACAGGTAAGAGTAATCAGGTGTGGCTGCAAATGACAATGACCTTACATACTTGAAGTAGGTCGACATTTGAGCTTTTGGAGGTAATTTAAATTTATATCTTAGACTATAAACCAGCTAATAGAATATAAAAAACAATAATTCGGTAATTCAAGAGCCAAAAATACAAATTTATTTTTAATAATAGTATGCTACAACAGAAAAAACACTGATATACAAACGAGGATGATTCTTGCAGAGTTCTTCAATAGTAGTTTTCTGTTTGGTCTCGCCAATCTTTTGGTATCTCTCCTTAAGAGTGTCTGCCTTGAGGCCTTGCCAGGGTAGGGAGCCCCTCATTAGATACATGGCTACATTTCCTAGAGCCTCAAGGTCATCCCTTCGACTTTGTTCTAGATGGTGTTGTGAATGTGGTGACAGTGCTGATTTAAAGGATTCACATTGTTGCAGATTAACATAATCAACCATCATGTAAGAATTAAAAAAACTCAATCAGGTTGAATAAACATAAGCAATGATCAACAATAGTTACTAACCATATCCCAAATGTGTATTAACACTCATATATCTGGCAGTTCCAGTTAAACTTTTGTGATCTTTGAAAGGAATATGGAGGTTAGTTTCAGGGTCTATGTAGCGTTTAGCTAGGCCAAAATCAACGAGAAACACTGTTCTTATGCTCTGGTATGTTTGTCGACCAATGCAAAAATTTTCTGGCTTCATATCTCGATATATCAGTTGCTTACCATGAACGTACTCCAACCTACGAACCTGAAAGGGAAACGAATTTTGTTACTGACCAACAATGGTTTTAAACTGTTATCTCCCTTCTAGATTGATTTTAAATGATACGCCAAGCTAAACATGAAGAAACATACAGAAGAAATAAGAAAAAAAAAACCCAGCAAAATCTAACAGCTTGCATTGTGAACATGGCAACTGTTTTTGTAGTGAACTTCCTGCCACACATATCAAATAACTCTTCTATATTGGGTCCCAGCAGGTCAAGGACAAGGGCATTGTACTTATTGTACTGACCATAATAGTGGGCATTTGGTATTCCTTCTGGCGTGCAAAATTGAAAATGACTAGGGTTGAGAATTTGTAACTGAAATTATTGAAAACTGTTAATCTGACTGAATAATTTGAAAAACTTTTTGTTATTAGATAATAACTGATCATTCATTAATGTCTATTTGCCTATTCCATAAAGAAGTATTTCAATAATAATTTTGATATCTATGTAAACCAAAAAATTTCAATATACCCTGTGGATTCAGCATTTTGTAATATCTAAACTCAAACACCAGCTGCGGAGTTTTAGCTTTAGTCTGCTCCTAAAAACAAGAGGCAAAGAAAAATAAATAAAATGATTAAAAAGAACGATCAAAAATCAAAATTAAAATTAAAAAATAAAATTTACCAGTTTTATTGCAACAGATTCATTTGTATGTACATTTCGACCTAAAAAAGGACAAATTCAAATTGTAGAAAGTTAAAATACAATGAGCTGAGTATAATAATGACACAATAATGAATATTTAAAATGTAATAATTATTAAAATGATGATGATGGCAAGATTTATGATAAAAATTATCAATTTTTATTTTTAAATGATAACTCTGAAGCTGATAACAACAAGAAAAATTCTGATAAGGAAAATAATAATGATAAAATAGATAAAAATGATAAAAATAATGTTGATGAGGAATATAAAAATTAAAGAGTTCATTACAAAAATGAAAATGATGATGATGAGGACATTTTGATGGCATTAAACGAACCTAAGTGAAGTTCTCCAAAGTTTCCAGCACCAATTTTTCGGCCTACAGAATAAACATTGCCTATTAAATAGGTCTGTTGATTCACTTTCATGTACCTTGCTGTGGTGGATGGGACTCTATGACAAGTTTATTTAATCATGAATCGTGTATGATTAATATTAATGCTTAAATAATTCATTTTATGAAATTTATATGAGATTTATATTTATGATAATAACGTTGGCAGGTTTATGAGCTAAACAAGAATAACTCGGTGGCTTCAAAACTTTTAATGTTCAAATCAAAAGTCATCACAATGTTAGTTAATGTTATATTGTTGTCACCCACCATTCAAAATAATTTTATTAGGAAAACAAAAAACTTAAAAAAGTAACACCAATTAATTATTAAACGGACCTGTTAGCAATATACAAGTTGTCTTTTCTTTCATCCTCAGCTGATTCTTCACTCCTGAAACATTTTTTTAACTTTTATTTTAATATAATTAAAAATTAAATAATAGATCAATCAATCAATCTTCGTTTTGCGTCCAGAGACCCGGTTTCCCGAGGTAGGACGTACAAAGATGAAAAGATGAAATTCACCAAGAAACATTTCTAACAAATGAAACACCTACATTTTTTAACAAAAAGTGTGTTTGCAGTATATTTTATTTTATGATTGCTTTGTTGATTATTTTAGTTAAATTAAATATTGCATAAATTAAATTATTAAATTTTCAATAAATTTATTTTCGGTGGGTGACTGTTACACTGAAAACAGTCAAATTTCTTCTTATTATAATTATTTCAGACCTAAAAATGTTTTTAATAAGCAGTAAGGAATCGAATTTTTTATCGGTTTTTGAAATTTTTTTTTATTTTAATTTATTTCTTTTATTTAGTGTTCGGTCTCATTTTTTCAAACGCAGTCAACAATCCGCCATGCTGAACAAAAAAATCTTTATATGTGATACTGGAAAATTTTTAAGCGCACAATAAATTTTAATAACACAACATTGCATATTCTGCAAGATTAAAAAGATGATTTAAACGAAATAGTTTAAAATATTAAAGTTGAATGATCAATAAAGAGTTGTTTCGTTATAATAGTATTTAGTAAATGTAATTATCTCTCGTTAAAACATCCAAATTATTGAATTCAGCAGGACGACTGTTAGAGCAATATGTTTTATCATTTAGGACATTATTAAAGTTGTCAGCAGTAGTGTTAACATTGTTAATGTTGTTTAAATTATTGTTATTAATGTTTGAAATGCTGTTGTTAGGGTCCATTTTAATTCCACTGGTAGAGGATTCATAGCTGAGAGTCATCCTTGCAAAAATCATCCTTTCTTCATAATCATACTCGCACAAAATCTTGTTGCCGCAAAGGTAGTAGCGATCGCCGACACAAAACCTAAAGTTGTATTTATTTTTTCGATGTAAATTGCCAATTTTTTAAAGAAAAATCTTATTAAAATTATTTAAAATGGTGCGAAATAAAATTATAAAAGTTTGCTTTAAACGAATAAAATATTCAACTAAGTCAGTCATCAAGTAATAAACCAGAGATAAGATGATCGAACGACCGTTCAATCAATTGACCGACCAACCAAACTACCAAATAACCTACCTATGGCTGCACTGTTGACATGCGAAACATTCAAGATGGAAGACGTTATGTCTGGCTCTCATGACCATCTCAAAGGCTGGAATGTTTTTGTGACAGGCAGAACAATAACCAGTCGAACCAAATAATCTGTGTGGAAAAATTAATGTTTTTCTGAGTGTGTGTATCTCTGTGTCTGTGTGTGTGTCTGTTTGTGTTTGTGTGTGTCTGTGTGTGTGTGTGTCTGTGTGTATGTATGTATTTATGCGTATGTATGTATGTGTGTGTGTTGTTTGTGTGTAATGGTGTAATGTGAGTGGCTCTTTGTGTTTGTATTTGTTTCTTTGTTGGTTTGTATTTGTTGCGCGTTTATCCAAAAATTAAAAAATGAAGAACTAATCGAATTTTGCAATTACACCACAAATACAGAATTAATGCAAAGAGAAACTTCAAATAATCTCTCCTGCAGAGAATGAGATTTTCTTTAGTGAAAAGTGTGGAGCCAAGTTCGGCCAGCCTGCACTGACAACATGAACATTTCAGACAGTCCTCATGCCAATGCTGATCCAGAGCTTTCAACATGTACCTTTTTTAGATGATATTCACACTTTTTTACTTATTGTTTATGCAACTGACAACATGTCGATCCTTGCCTGGATGCATTAAAACTTTTACACCCTGTTGAAACTAGCATACATCCACAGAGCAAGACGTACAATTCCCGTACACGCAAGAACCGTGTGGTAAGCAGAAGCGCAAGGTGTCTGCTGGTATTGATGGCCCTTGCGTTTTGGGCATACAGTATTCGAACCAGGTCAATGAGCAACAACAACGACAAAAAATCTGGCACTTCTAACAGGCCAACCAATTAATTTTTATTGTAACAGATTTTGTAATTTGTTAATCCATTAACAAACATTCAGTACAGTGAAGCGTTGTGTTAGTGTGGTATAGAGTTAAGTTTCTCTTGGTATTCGAACCAGGTCACCACACAACTGTTTGTTGGATTGGTAAGGAACACTCATACACGCCATGAGCTATTTTAACATATATTTAAATATCATAGAAACTGTGAACAGGAAATGAGGATGGAAAATATTTTATTTATTACGATGTAAAGTAGAAATAAAATCTGCATGCCAACCTGTCTTTAATTTTTTCTTTGCAACCAGCGCATTCAAAAAATTTGTTGTTGTTGTTAATGTTGTTGTTAATGTTGTTGTTGTTGGTGGTGTTGTTGTTGTTTATGCTGCTTACACCAATGTTGTTGTCGTCGTCGTTGATGTTATTAATGTTGTTGTTAAAGTTGTCGTGATTGTTGTCCAATGTTGTAATTGTTGCTGATGTTGTTGTTGACGATACGGTTGTTATTGGGGATAGCAGCGTCGTTGTTATTTGTAACGATGTTTGTGGTAACGACAATTTGTTGTTTGGCTTGCTGCTGTTGCTGTTGTTTGGAGTCTTAAAAATGTTTTTGTTGTTGCCGTTGTTAACGTTGTTGTTGAAGTTGCTATTACTGTTTCGATTGCTAATCATTGTTGTTATAGGACTGTGTTGGTGACGATTTCGTTGTTGTTGTTGTCTAGAGATGATGTTATTGTTATTGTTGTTGTTGTTTATTGATGATGTTATTATTGTTGTTGTTGACCGCGATGATTCTGTTAACCTTGGAATTAACTTTATTTTTTTATTTCATCAATCTCTCAAACAAACCTGCACGCAAAGCACTCAATAAATCAACATAGCATATGTTTTTTTTTCATGTAAACACAAATAATTACCATTTAAAATTGAAATTTAAAAAAAAGTTAACTTTTTACACGCACACAAAACAGACTGATGTCCAAAATGCTTATGTAAATTAACATGTTGATGCAAATAAAAATTTTGCGAAGAATGTATGTATGTATAAACAGTCCCATTCGTGTACGGACGCACATATAGTACATAACTCAAAAATACACAAACATATACAAACAATTGAATTAATACACAAAAATATACATATGCAGGTGCATACAAATATATTAATACAAATAAATGCATGGACAAAAATTCACGTTTTCAAGTTTATTTTTAACTTTTCGGCGATCGTCTCAAAATGATGCTACGATTAGTTTATATATGACCCAGCAAGAAAACACACACATACATACAAACAAGCAAACAACCATACATACGTACATACATACACACACACACATACATATATATACATACATACATACATACATACATACATACATACATACATACATACATACATACATACATACATACATACATACATACATACATACATACATACACACATACACACACACACATACACACACACACATACATACATACATTTATATATGTATAGACTATATACAATTGTTTGACGCCTCTTCAATGACGTTTTCTTTACATGACTGACGCATTCGTGACACCGGCGTCATCTTGTTTATTTATTTTTTCGTTGTTTTTTTCTTGTCGTTTTTCTTTGGTTTATATTTTATCGCTGCTTATTATTTATTTTTATATTTTATTATTCTTATTATTTTCGGTTTTTGATATTTCGGTTGTTGCTGTTGTTATTTCTTTTACGATTGTGTCTTTATATTGCAATTGTTAACACACACACACACACACACGCACGCACGCACACATACACTCACAACACACACATAAACACGAAAACACATGCACACACATAAACACACACACACACACACACACGTGCATTCACATTGAAAGATTGAGTATTTGATAATAGAGAATAAAGAAAAAAAGAACAAGAAAGAAGAGGAAGAGAGAGGAGAGATAGAAATAGAGAGAGAGAGAATGAAATATAAAAAGAATGAAGAATATAAGTAAGAGAGAGAGAAGTAAGGTGTCATAACTCCATACAGCCACATTAACCTTTATGAACCTGTCTGCAACAAGACGATGAAAGGCTGCTGCAGCTGTTGTTGTTGCTGGTGGTGTTGCTGTGTGTGTGTGTGTGATGATGTTATTTGTTGTTGTTGTTGTTGTTTTTGAGATCGTTGTTGATGTTATTTTCGTTTATGCTGTTGAGGGTGTCATTTTTGATATCATGCTATTGTTTTTGCTCTGGTTATTTTTAATTAAATGCACATACAGTTAAATTTTTTGTAGCCATTTAAACCAGCATTCAACATGACCAAATATACATGCATTCTGTCATGTATACATAAATACATACACGAAATCAAATCAGAAACACACACACACACTTACACAGACACACACACACATACATACATATATACAAACATACAAACACACACATCTACAAACAAAAACAAACAAACAATGCCAACGTTATAGCAGCGTTATAAACAGCAATATTCTCATTAAAAAATTTACACCCCGACACACTTTGCTGACGTCATATGCATCACGTGATCGTGTATATATATATATATGTGTGTGTGTGTGTGATGTGTGTGCTGTGTGTGATGTGTGTGCGTGCGTGTGTGTTGGAAGGAGACCATATTTTATTTTATACTGTATTGTATGAATTCTGCCGAATTGTTGGCATTAATCAATTTAAAGTTTGTCTTTTCAATTTTCCATACTAGAATTTTCTGGTCATTGTTCAATATGTTGAAAATAGAATTAAACTGTTGTTATCCGAATTCATCATTCTTGATGTTTTAGTTGACGATTTTTTGGATGATGTTGCTAAACTTCTTGTTGATGGTGTTAGTGATTTAAGATTTCGTCAATGTAATTATTTTTCATCTTTTGATGTCTTTTTTTCTCAAAAGTTTTAAAGTTTTTTCCAAGTGTCATATTGCGATTTATTAAACTTCCCCTATTTAGGTTACTTTTGTTGTCGGCAATATTATTGTAATTTACGATGTTGACGCTGTTATTGATAAAATGCGCTTTTCAATTTTACTAGCAAGTTGTTCCTCCCTTGAGATTTTGAAATGGAACGGTCCATTTTTATATTCCACCCGTATAGAAAGCGCTATGGATATTTAGATTTTGAGATATTTGTATGATTTTATTGATTTATTGATATTGTTATTTGTTATTACTGCTAAGTAGTTTGCTTCAGTTTCTGATAAAGTTTGGCAACAACGTTACTCATTTGTATAGGTATGCATACATCTTCATAAAGCTTTGCCGTGTTCTGGATTTATTTATTATCAGTTTTTATTCTAAACATACAACACAACAGTGCAACACACACTAAAAAGTGCAGGCAGTCGTACAAACACGCAAACAGATAGACAAAGAAAAAGATAAACAGACGAATAAAAAAATAAAAATACATACACACGTACAGAAGACAGACAGACAAACGTACAGACAGACAAATAGACAGACAGACAGACATATAGAAAATAATGGACGGACGTACTCGTACAAGTCCCAGAGCGCTAACTATCCAATCAACTTTCACCTCGATAAGCGATGTTAAACGATCTCCCTCTTTTTTCATCTTCCTTCTTCTTTCTTTTTTTCTAATTTTTCTCTCTCACTTTGTCTCTTTCACTTTCTCTCTTTATGTCTATCTTTCTCCAGTTTTAGTTCTCTTTGTAACTTTTTAAAATTTCCAAACACTTCGTTTACTCATATGCTAATACATTTGAATATACTGCATGAATTTAAATCAATTACTTGCTGGTTTTTTCTTGTTTTTCATCTCTCTCTCTCTCTCTCTCTCTCTCTCTCTCTCTCTCTCTCTCTTCACCCATATCTCTTTCTCAAGAGAGCTATCACAACAGGGCTTCAATTTGAAGGAAGTAATTCAAGATGTAACAAATTGATGCCATTCTTATATTTATTATGCATGTGCGCGTTTTTCAGGACTGTTTGTATAAGTGGCGTATGTTCGCTAGTGTGAATTCTACTTAGCGAGGACCTTTGAAATTAGAAAGTTCAACAAAAATAAAGAGTGGCGAATGTACACACATAGAATCGATAGTGATAGAGCGGTTACAATTTTTAACAGTAATTAAAGTAATATTCATACAAACAATAGAGAAACACCATGTAATAGTAAAATGCTAGAGTAGTAACGGAAGAAATTTTTTCATTTTTTTTATTTATAAAATGTAATTAATTAATTGATTGAATAATTAATCTTGATAAGAATTTAGCAAGCCAAATAAATAGCTAATTACCTGTCTTTCTTATTTCGTAAAAATTTCATGTAAATTATTTAATTTATATTCATTATATTATTAATAATGTTATGTATGAAATAAAAAAAATATCAGCATCAAATTAGTTATTTACTGTTATTGATGCTATTGTTATTTGCCATCATTATATTTGTTATTAGTACTTACATGAGTTGTGCTCGTTGTGTATTTGCCTATAAAGCTACCCTAGCGCGTTCAACAATGCTTCTTATAAGCTTTACAATATTTCACTGTAAGATTACATTGTAACAAAGTATTGTAAGACTATGCTAATGAATGTTTAAGCTTCTGCGCGCTAAATTTATATTTAGAACGCTGGGAATCGGTAAATTTGTCAACTTTACGCACAAAATTGTGATGATGTGTAAAATGGAGTGAGATCATATTAATTTGTGGTTATGCTATGCGAAGGAATGGACGGCTACTTTCAAAAAAATTTATCTAATATTTAACTAACTAACTAATTAATTAATTAATTTGTTTAACTGAATTTTATGTTTTAAACTTTGAAATTGAATTAGGATGTTTTGAATTGGTTATATAATAAGCAGGTTACAGTTAATTAAACTTAACAAAATATCGTTTTGAATAATTATAAAAAATTTTATTTTTTTAATTTTTAATTCTGTAAATCAATCTCTGTCAAACGCAGAGAATATTGGATTACCTAATTTAAAAACTTGTGGAAATCATTAAATAGTTTTTCTAAAACGGAATCGAATCGAACAAACTTCCGTTACGTGGACAATGAGCAAATTAAATTTGAAAGACCTCATCACCACCAAAAAAATTCCCAACAAAATACTGAACCGACCTCTTCCTAGCCCGCCAGACCCTGCATCTCCCAGTCCAAAACAGTTACCCAAGACAGTCAGGAACGCAACTAAATCTAAGAACGACTTTTCGAACTTCAACAAGACGGAGCCAAGGTTTTCCGATTCGACGATAACCAATATAGAGCAGAGTGAAAAATTTCAGTTGCGAAATAAGAATTCTAGATTAGTTCGGTCGGTGTTTAACATATCAGAAACTATCGATGAAAACGAGGATAGCGATGGATACGTCAAATCCAGCTGGCAACTTTTACAGACCAGTAAATCAAACGAAGTTGATGATTCCATATATCCCAATGAAAGGGACTTCAAAGTAAATTTACTAAATAATTCTTCCAATAATAATGTGAACGTTCAAAATAATTCTAACAAAAACGAACAAAATTGTAATAAAACACAAAATGTAAGGTCAACCTCTTCACCTAGTTTTCTGCCAAGTCAGCCTCCCAAACTTAATACAAAGCATTTACCTGACGATAAATGCTTGAACCGATTTAACAACAAACCAATTTCACCAAAATCACCGATAAAAATTGACCAAAATGTTTTTGAAAGCAAAAACTGTCTTGTACCTGGGAATGATTTAATGGATTTCAAGCGTAATTTAAAACCAGCATTACCGATACCTCAAAAAAAAGAAGGCAACCATCCAGTCAAACCTCCAAATCATATAAAAAACTTTTTCAATAATAAAAACTTACATTTGGACGAATCTAATGAAAAAACTAATAAGAACGACATCACTCAAAAACATTCAAGTCACAACAATTTGCACAAACTTATTCAAACGCCAATAAATATGTCGCCAGATGGGTGTTCTGGTGAAGAAAAAAGATACATAGATATGAAATCAAACGTAAAAAACAGCCGGCCGGCTCCACCAATCCCATTCAAAAGCAATCAAGACCGGCCAAGAAGTCAAATTCCAATCCAATCGAAACCAGTATCACGCGTGAACCCGATTAAAAATGTACAGCAGAATGAAGAGCGGAACGTGGTGGTCATCATCGACAGCGGCTGGGCTTGCGACCTGTGCAAAGGAATTAACAACAGTGGCGACTACGAATGTCCCTCGTGCTTGGCTGCGAAGCCAGAAAGTTGGAAGTGCAAAAAATGCAGAGGAATCCTGTCGACTAGAAAAGATGAATGCCTCAATTGCAAAATATTTCGCTGTTTGAATTGCCAAGAACAGAACTTCTTGCCCGCCAAGTTCTGCGGAATGTGCGGTCATAGAAAGCAATCGTAATTGTTTATTTGCTTTTTTCCTTCAAACAAGGTTATTGATACTCATTTGCAGCAATTAGTTGCCAAAGAAATAAACTGTATGCATTGTACATTAATCAAACGATAACCTTAAAAGCAATATTTTTTCCAACCTGTGTATATTTCTGTAGATGAGATCATAATTACTCAACCCGTGGTTATCGTGACAAGATTCCTGAGTAAGCATCGGCGTGTAGAGAGCGACATTCGGTGGTTTGCTGCATACATTTAAACCGCGCATAATATAGCAATAATTTCTTTGAATAGACTAATTAATTGATAAAAACTCACGACAGTTCCTGCGTAGTGAGTTAGTGAGCATCGACGTTATTATAAACACGAACATGAATGTACATACACATTTACCCATGTGAATGATTCCTCCGTTATTTGTGACTTGCAAGCGTTTCTAGAAAATTTATTCATTTATATTTGCCATTGATTTGTTCAATGCAGTCAATAATAATAGTATATCTTACATCAGTGGTTAGTTGTAATTCTATTCACAAACATTCAGGTAAACTTTATTTGTCTCTTCGAAACATTTCTTTTTAACATTAGATAAATTTAACATATGAAGAAAGATGAAATAAAAAAAAAACAATTTTTCACTATTAGATTCTCGACTAACTTCAAACAAAATAACAACTTCGGTGAATGTTGCTGTCAACAACAATGACATCAAACAATATTATCATTATTATAACGGTAACAACAACTCTATACGTTTTCCGTACAAATCACAAACATCAATTAAGCAGTATAACTAACATAATAGTCTTTTAGACTTAGTTTATCTTATTAATTATATAAAAATATGAACATACAGCACCCAGTTAGAAAGCCAAATCATATGTACTTACGTACGTACGTACACACACGTATATATGTAATACATGTTTACCAAGATTTTTTCAAGCCATTTTTAAACACCTCTGAAACTATATACAAGTGGAAAAAGTGAAAATGCGTTATTGTTTTTCTTGTGCAGCAGACAATATGATGGTTAAAAGAGAACTTACTAAGAAGATGTGACACGTGAAAATGTTACAAAAATATTGCTAATAAGATATTATCCACACGCACACACACACACACACACACACACTTCACATGAATGAAACCAGCACACTCCCACTCACTGACTATACACACAGACACAAACAGACATACACAATTGTAATGAATGCTACTGTTAATCAACAATATCACTGTAAAAAAACAAAATGTAAAAATTATTATACTAAAAAAAAGAACATTTGTACAAGACATCAATATTATACACAAAAGCAATATTTTCAAATGAATAAATGAAGAGAAAAAATTAAGAAACGAATAAAAAAATGAATAAACGAACGAAACGAATGAACAGATGAATAAAGTAATTAAAAACACAATGGAGTGAATGAATGATGTCCGTAACTTTTTCAGTACCTTCTCGGCGGTGGAAAATAGCTGGAAATGAAATATGACATAAATTATTAAAAAAAAAATAATTTACCAAACTACCCCATTCATTCAAACAACCATCCACTCAATTTATTCACAAGCCATTAAACCAACTTTTTTCATTAGCTAAACAACCAACTAACCAGCCAACCAACCAATCCACTAACCAGCCAATAAACCAACCAATCAACCAACCTAGCATTAGGAAGAACAACTTTGCTGGCAGCCATAGTAGAAGCATGAGCGTGAGTCAACCTCTCCATCCTCTCTCCGTAGTAATAAGTTTTGGCATACTCATCAAAGGCCATCGGATCTCGAAAATAAAGTTCTAACAGATCTTTAACCTGTTTTTATAAAGTAAAAATATTACTAATATTTATATTTAATTAGAGATAATATTATTTTATCCTCATTAATACAATGACACGTTAATATATCACCAAAAAAATATTACCAAAATTACTATTTACGTTGTTCTATTGCTGTGAGACTGTGCAATGTATACAAGAACACAAGCAAACAAACATCACCACCAACAACAGCACCAACAACAACAACATAGCAACACCACCATCCACACTGAACCTGCTCTGTGGCATATTCCTCTCTTTGTTGACCATTAGACTGGCCGAGATGAGATGTTGCCAGATAATCAGACGTCGACTGGTAGGAAAGTGAAGTGGGATATGGTTCAGATTGGTGACTTCTTCCTTGGCTTCCAAATGACCTAAATGAATATTAATTAAAGACAAAATTAGTTAGTTGATTAGTGTAATGAATTATACACTACTTTTTTAAAATATCTCTTACTTTGATAATTTCTTCAATTTGTTTAATAAAACAATGTTTTAAGAATTTTACATTTAAAAATTCTACATTTGCAAGTTATGTACAAACATATGCACATCACATACACATAAAAATACACATTATACAAACACACAAACAAACAAATACACAAACATACAAATGTATATGTTCACAATACACACTCACAACCTCGAATTAAAATTCATTCTTCTACCTTGCGGTCTATTTCTAGATAACTGTAGAATATTAAATAAAATATTTGATTGAATAAAAACAACAACAGCAACAACAACAACAATAATAATACTCATAAAAATGAAAATCATCATCATCGTCGTCGTCATCATCATCATAACCTGTACGTGTATGTTGGAGCCCTTTAGATTGTAGCCATCCAATGCTTTTATGGCACTATCAGCCTCATCTGTTGAGTCCATGTGCTGGGGAAGGAGTTCAGTTGTACAATTTTTTTATATCATAAAAAAAAAATTCAATAGAGTCAATTATTGAAAATAATTATATATATATTCTTACAAATTATATAATTCATAATAGCCCGTTAAAAATTAGATTAAATATAACATAAGATTAATAAAATTTAATACTTTAATATTAACATAAGTAATAAAATGGGAGTGATGTGAATGAAAATCTTAACCTACATAGTTCCACATGCTCACTTCACAAGACTCAAAAATATGGAAAATCCCAAATCAGCTAATTTAGCTGTTGTGTGTATGCATAATGTGACATAAGGTGTGTATATATTATGTGTGTATACACAAAGTGGCATCAACAGAGGATCTAGTTATATGTGTGCTTAACTTCAAATTTTGAAAAGCCAGGCAAGACTGAAGTTTGTATTTGAAACAAACTCACTCAGATTAGTATATGACTCAAATGTTTCTCTCTCACAAGCTGGATCAGTGTAGCATAATGTAATAATAAAACACTTGTATGTGTATGATAGCAGTAGAGCTGTTTTATTAGTAAATATTTGCCAATAAAGTTAACAATAGAACTAAATTAACTCAACCATTAGTTTGTATTGTTAAAATAACAATTGCCTAAATTGTTTTTAGTAAATAAAATGAAAAATAACTGACAACAAAGGCAAAATTTGAGATAACATCGCACTCAGTGACTTTTCCATATTTTTCAAATAAACTTCTCAGATCATCCCTCCTGGTGCCATCAGCTAATCGACCCACAAATAATTTAGCCGGCATCTGTTGGTGTTTTTGTGAGAAAATATTTTTTTGTTTGGATTCAATGTTCTAATTTGGATAATAATAATTCAACATCAACACAAGAGTTGCAAGTGTCTAGAAATCACTAACAATTAATCAGATCTGATGTGCAGCAAGACAAATTCCAAGTGTATGTTGTAATCATATAAGACAGGTTCAGTCCTAAGAGCAAAGCTGTTATATTTAATTAAAATTTTTATAACATTCACGAAAAGCACAAATACAAGACCTGGCTTGATTTTTCAAAATCATGTGATTACAGTCATAATTTCATACTAAGTTAATTCAATTATATCTGCTAGTCAGTAAGTAGATTTTTGTTACAGAAAAAGTTACAGCATGCAAGGCAATGATAAAAAAAAAGACAACGAAAAATAATTAACAGAGAAATTATTGATAAAATCAAAAATGTATGATGAGGGATTAACAAACATAATAAGTGATCATAAACAACAGTTAACAACACTAACAGTTATCATCAGATCAGGTTGCTATCTATCTGATCTCATGCTAAAAGCTAACTAACAACACTGTTAGTTAGCTTAGTTAGGGACTAAGCTTAGCTGAAGTTTAGTTAGTTAGTTAGATATATTACTCTACTTAACTAAACTAAAGACTAAACCAAACTATTGAGATTTGACTTTTGAGAAGAATGAGGCCGGGCAATAAAACCAATAAATAAAAAAGTTGAACGATTTAATCAACTTGTCCCGCAAGTTTTTACCAGCTTTTTTAGCAATAACGAACAGCAATCAAGTTTATTTACAACTTCATCATAGTTTAGTTTAGTTTACGCAGCAGACAATGCAATGGCTCACACGTTGCATAGTTAAGAACTTGAAAGAAAATATTAAATAAAAACATGATGAGAAAGTTTTTCTATAACATAAACTTGTTTCGAGATGGAAAGTCATGCTGTCCACTACTAAACGCAATCAAACCACAAACGCAGACCCAACCGACTAACTGGTCCCTTTTATATTCGCAAAAACCTTTTTCACACTCCGCGCCCGACAAGAAGGCAGTAGTGGAAGTTAGCAAGTAAATGAAAAGTAAACTACCATAATAAATTAAAAATTAATGACATGGTCTTGGTATTATAAGTAAAGGCTTGGGTCTTGTCGTCATATATATAAAATAAAAAGTAGTATATTTAGAATATGTAGTTTCCATCTACTGTCAATATACATGTAAGGCTTAATCGATATATAGAAATCAATTTTATACATGTTGTTACTGATAAAAGTAATAAAAAATATATATTTTTTATTTCAAAGTATATATATTTTATAATATGTACAATGATATATTATAAAATATCATATTTTGATGGTACTTTTAGTAAAGTTAGTTATAATAAAATAAATAATATAGACTTGTTTTGGTCCAAAGTAACAACGCCAATTGTGACGTACCATCGGCCTGTTTATTTATTTTGAGGTGATTGTTTACTAAATAAAAGTTAAATTGCGAAATCTTTCAAAATAAGATGAATAAAACGTAAATAAAATACACGTTAACAATTCTTAATTACATTATTAAATAAATTGTTTTATTATTAGTTTGTAGAAGTGGCTGGCAAGTGATTTGTGAAAAACAACCACTAAAACTAAAAGTTATAAAAGTAGAAGTACTGAAGTAATAATTTACTAATTTACTTACTTTAATAATAATAATTTATTTTTTTTTATTTGTGAAAACAACCACTAAGTTATATAAGTAGAAGTAATGAAGTAAGAATTTACTTTAATAATAATTTTATTTTATTTTTTTTAAGAACTCACTAATCTAATTTTGATAAATTTAATTAAATTTTACATTTAGTTACTTTTTTAAATTTAAAATTAACTTACAATTACGAATTAGAATTATTATGTTAATATAATTTTTATGGTGAAAGATGAGTTCATCCACGAGATCGAATCTTAACAACAACCCGATGCCAACTACATCATCATACCCGAATGAGGACCCCACCACCTCCTCCTCATCGTCTTCATCCTCCTCACAACGACCGTCTGCTGGTCCATCAACTTCTTCAGGCAGCAACAACAGCAGCCAAGATAACAACAGCAGCAACACTAGTGGAGCCTTTGAATGCAATATTTGCCTGGACACTGCCAGAGATGCTGTGGTCAGTATGTGTGGACATCTGTTCTGGTCAGTTTGATTTGATGATAATTTTACTATTTATTGTTATGTTGGGTCGTTATGTTCTAACTATACGTATGACTCAATACTACTGTAATTTTAAAAACATTTGCATCATATTCATACTATTTCAATAATTTTTCATCAGTTCATTCCATTGCAGTCAATGTTTAGCTAATTAACTACCACACATTACAGCGTCCATGTTTAAATCTTAATTAGTGCTTTTTAGGTACTTTAAATCAGTAATTTGAAAATAAATCTAAAAATTAATTCTAGATTTTTAGTTTGCTTTTGAATAATAATAATTATTATTATTATAAAAATAATAATAAATCAGTAATATAACAGAAAAACATATTTATAGCTGGCCTTGTTTGCACCAGTGGTTAGAGACGAGGCCTTCGAGAAAAACATGCCCTGTATGCAAGGCAGGCATCAGTAAGAGCAAGGTTATCCCTCTCTATGGTAGGGGTAATACAAACCATCAAGACCCCAGGTTGGTTGGCTGACTGGCTGGTTGGCTGGCTGGTTGGTTAGTTGTTTGTTTAGTCGGTTGGTTGATTGATTAGTTGGACTTTTAAAATAAATATATTTAAACTGTTAACTTATTTTTATTCAGAGATAAAGTACCACCAAGACCTCAAGGACAGAGATCAGAGCCTGAAAACACCAATGTAATTTAGCGTATTTATTTACCATAGTCACCATTGTAATTTACCATCATCACTGTTGTAAATCACCATCATCGTCATTAGAAACCACCATCATCTTCATCATTGTTACACAATCATCAACTCTTGAATTTTTAATTATTATTCAATATTTTGTATAAATATTTAAATGCAACAGAGTTTTCCAGGTTTCGGGTTCGGGGAGGGTGCCGGATTCCAGATGTCGTTTGGCATCGGGGCATTTCCATTTGGATTTTTCGCCTCAACGTTCAATCAGGGAGACGGAAGAAATCAGAATGGTAAGTAAATAAATTGAAATGCACAAACGTTCATAAATATACTGATATTTTTCAATTTTTTTGACCCTGCGATATATTTTTTTCTTCCTTTCAGGGATAAATGCCCCCCACCCTGATGAAAGATTCTTAAACAGAGTTTTCCTAATCATCGCTCTGTTGTTTCTCTTCTGGCTGATGATGGCTTAGATTGTCAAGTGTGAAGATGGTGAAGTTGGTGGTGATGATGGTGAAGATGAGGCTTGCGATGACGCTGAGGAGGATGGTGATGATGCTTTGAAGATGATAACGATAGTGAGAGCATGTGATTGATTCCTGGTCGATTTATCACTATGCAGTTGATTGGTTGATTGATTGAGTGATTGATTGAATGTATTTATTACAAATTACATCGAGTTGTCATCTCATTAATTTGCATTTTTTATGGGATTTATTGTTCACTAAAGCCTCAAATGATTAAAATCCTAATCGTTGTTGTCGTCATCATCTTCACAACAAAAAAATAACAACAACAACATAGATAAATAAACACGATGATAATAAAGGTATAATTATTTAATGTTAATTATGTTGCTACTATTATTATGTAAAAATTTTTTTTTGTCGCTTCACTGTACACACTATTTATCATAATATCAGTGGTGACGGTGATGATTTCAATGATGATTACAGAAGACTGATGATGATGATTGATGGTGATGATGATAGTTGGTGATGATGATGAATAGTGAAACAATTAACTGGTCAAGGATGTACAAATAAATTTGCATTATTATGTTTTCAAATCATATATCAGAAGAAATATATCGTAACCGTCTGTCTGTCGGTTGATTGATTGAATGGATGAATGATTGAATGAATGTTTAAATGAATGGTTGAATGATTGATCACATGATTGAAATATTCATCGATTGACGAGTCAAAATTTCATTTCATCAACCTAATTGTTTATATATTGACCATTTTATCAAATTGTCAGTTTATTCACAATTTAATTGGTCGGTTGATTTATTTATTAAATTTCAATCAGCTAGTTTAAATGCTTCTATGGCTGATTGATTAATTGAATGAATAAAATCTAAACTGATTGATTGGCTCATTGAAATGATAATTGATGAAACGAAACTAATCCCTCAATCAATAAAATCCAACAAATGACTGATTCATCACTATATCCGTATTTTCTTCAGTCATTTCATTCTATTAACCCATAATTTTGGTTTTACTGGTTGGTTTCAGATTGTCATACTACACACCAACACAATCACATACATTTGCATCTTCATGTATACATGGATATATATTATGTATATAAATATATATATATAATAATAATTATTTGTTTATAATATAACAATAATTACGGACTTATTTACTAATTTTGAATAAAGTCTTGGAATAATTTTACGCTTTTGGACCCTCACACACACGCAAATACACACACGCAACATTCGCACAAATATATACATACTGATATATACATACACACATATACATACACACACACAAAAATAAATATTCATTTATTAATTGATTAATTTATTTATAATTTTATATGTGTAATCTATTTTTGTTATCACACTTTAGAAAAGTATGCCACTAAACACTTATTTGGTTTCATTTTGATCTGATCATACTCTGGATATATATGGATCATACACTAAAACAGCAACCGCAATAGTTACGTTAATTATAATTGGTTAATTATAATTAAAATAATTATAACAATAATATGGTTATAATTATTTTCATTTATAATTATTTTCAGTTTTTAAATAAAAACAACTCTATGTGCTAAACTCAAACTGTGCTCACATTTTCATTACTTTACATTATGTCTACTTTTCGTTGTCCGTTACGTACCTTATTTGCTGTTGTTCATCCGGATATATATTAATCATAAAAAACGTCATCATTATCTTTCTCTCTCTCTCTCTCTATATATAAATATATATATATATATATGTATGTATATATATATAATACACACATCAACTTTAGATAAACTAACAGGCGAAATGGTCTTTTTACTTCATATTCATTTAAGAAGTGTTAAGAGATGTTGAAAGTTCAATTTTCGTTACAGTCCAGTTCTTGGGATACTACGATGTTACAAATCCAAACATTCCCTCCACATATCGACAAACAACTTTTTTCAATATTTTCTTACAGTTAATTCATAATCATAAACCATACGCTAGTGGATAGAATAGGGGCCACCCAAAGAAATATTCACTCCGGCCATATTTTAGCATTGGATCTCTGTCTGCCCTGCTAGGCAAGACATTAACGGTGGATCTTAGGCCACACGTTTGAGTATATCAAAAGTTTCCACCAGACGGTATCTATTTATCTGTACCTTCCATCTTGATTGATGTGCGTCGTTTCTTGTAGGCGCTAAAGAATAAGATATCACATAATATCAATCATTATCTTGTCATTATCATCTTTTTAATTATCACTCGTTATCAAATGACGCAAGCAGGCAGTTAAATAAATATTTTTTTTATTATCTACATCAGTACCAAATATAACTTTAGGCTATATTTCTTGAAGAGATATAATAGGTTTAACCAAACGAAACCAACGTGGGTGAAAAAATATTTAAATTTTTCAGATAAAATCAATTCGAAAAACTAATGGAAAAAATTATTTATAAAAGATAATATAATAATTATTATTATTATTAAATCATAATTATCTGAAAAAAGTCTTGACGTGAGCGAGCAGTGGCCACAAGAAAACAGATCCAAGATGGGTGCAGTAGATTTCTTATTAAAATCCATATTAAAGCTATAATTCACATTAAACGCTATAATTAACATTATATATTATTATCATTCATATAAACGTTGTTTATAAAAAAAAATTAATGTTTAATTTATGTACAAATTATAAATGAATTGATGTCATGACAACGTGTTGGAAAATTGTGATCATAATTTTAAAATTAAAACCATAAATTTCGTAAATTGTAAATATAATAATATTAAATCGCACTAGAAATATGTGCCGTGCAGAAATAGGTAACAATAGTTTAATCCCAAAATTAATAATAATAAATATATATACACAATTGCTACTGTTGTTGAATCCCACATACTGTCAATTTTTATATATACTTTATATGTACTACACATTCCTGTTTGAAATCAGTTATAAATTAAACAGGAATCAAGCTCTTCCACCAAGCTGTACGTTTCATACCCATACATGATGGGTTATTTACAATAGGTTTATCTATTCGTTTATTCACACATACACAGTGCAGATGCACTAAATGGCGGTTCAAATGAAGTACTAGTGCACTCTGAATGAGAGTGTGAGAATTTGATTAACGGCATACCTCCAGACACTTCGTATGGAGTGCAGAAAGTGCAGGGAGAAGGCACAAGGCTTCAGTCTTGATATATACCCACCTAGATACTTGCAGCAATCAGTATTGAGCATTTCAGTTAAGGAGAATTTTTTACCACAATGAATCATTCAATTTCTAGTAATTTATATGTAATGAATTACTGTTTTAGACAAGCTTATTGTATTAAAAACGTGCTAGTGAAGGAATTATTACAAGATATTTTACGAATTTTGCACTAACTCCAAAACTCTGACGAAAGGAGTTAAGTAAAAGGAATCCAATAAAAAAAAGGATATAACAAGGTGGAAGGTGGCTTTCCATCATTGATGTATAGAACATATGAATAACCATCGTACAATTTTCCTTTGATTGAGTAATAATATGGAAGAGATGCATGGATGGTGAAATTTCTTTTTTCATAAAATCGTATTGCAATGGAGTTTGTCGTCAAAACGTGCAGGTAGACAACTTTACAGTCATTCAAATCCTCAGAGGTCAAATATGAGAGAAGGTTGTCTAACAAGAGGGAAGCTGTTTTTGTGTGTTTGGTTTGTTAACATAACATGTTTCAGTTAGTGAGTGCAATTGTGATGTTGTGTTTGTATGTGCTGTGCCTTTTGGCTTGTTTTTATCACATAATGTGATATACTAAACACTGATGAGTTAGAACTTAACAAGACATTTTATGTTACAAATGCCCAACCTATGCCAAGTCTGCGATATTGTTTGACTACCCCAAGACTCAATATATATGCCACTAAAGTGTTGCTTGGGTAGTATGCTGCCAAAATATCAGAATCCTTTAAAACAAAATAACAAATAAAATTTGTTATTTAAGAGATTAATAATTTAAAATTTAGTGCTAATATTTTTTTACTTCTCTATTGCATCTGATCTTTGGCTTAACTTCTGAAACAATCATTCCTATGATCTTTAAATTAATTGTAGCTGCCAGCGAATAGAATCTAGGATTAGTTAGTATGTCTGTGTACCAGCTTTCTGGATATCTATAAATAAAATCCAGTTAAATAATCAACTAACCTGTCAACCTCTTACTATTATTTAAACAACGATAATTACTATCAGATACGATTAAATTATAGTTTTAATATTATACAAAGAAATATTGTAGTCATGTTTCGTGAGTAGTGAAATAATATAATTATAACACTTTGACTTTGGCTAACTACTAAAGAAACATTTGTCAAATTTCTAATTATGATAAGTATGTTTTATAAGAATTATTTTAATATTTATACTTACAAATTTCAAAATAGAGTAAAAATTATAATAAAACGTCATAAATGAATAATAAAATATTAAAATTTAATATTAATTTAATAATTAAATATATATAATAAAATACACACTGTATTGGAAACCAATCTGCACACAACTGCTTGACTTCCAACAAATCATCTGGACATAGATACCTAAGTTGGATTTGCTGTTGTACGTTGAAACATTCGGCCATCTTGTTGCTGACGTTACTTTCGTACATTTGCAACTGAGAACAGAAGAACCAATCGTTCCACTACTAATTCAATTTCGTGTTGGTTAGGAATAGGGATCGTAATTTTCATTTAATTTTATTTCATTGGTTATATTTTTAAAATTTTGCATCAGTGGTGCATTTAAATTTTGGAAAAACAAACATCGCAAAAATCACTCCTTGCGTTACAATCAAACTTTAAATTTAATGAATTTAATGAAAATTAGAAAATATTTACGTGTTTACTTTTAGTTTATTTTAAATATTTTTTGATTAGACCCTGGAAATTAAAGAATAGAATTAATATTTCACTTTATTTTGGTTTTGGTAATATGCCTTTTTCACAATACAGAATGAGATTAGCATCAAAGCATTAATTAGAGCACATTAAGAACCAATTATATAAAATAAAATCATATATATAGAATAAAACTATGTACTAATATGTACGGTTAAAGATCCAGAGCATATGGTCGGTAACCATACCAACCATATGTAACTGTAATACAGTTATTCTATGCAATTCATTCAACCATAAACGTCAAGTTACCTCTACTGATATTGAATTTATACCAAAATTTGGTTGTTATAATATACCAAATAAGTAAATGTCTCGTTGTTGTATAACTTCAGTGGATCCGACACCAACACACATGAGGCATAGAGAACCTCCTCTCTATCAAATGCCTCACCTGTGGTTAGTTTAGTAGTGAGTTATCACTCAATTATTAATTAATTAATTAATTAATCAGCTTTTTATTTAATTAAGCAATTAATTTAACTAAGATAACGTATTTATCCGTATATTTTTGATATGTTTGGTACGGAAGATCATTTATTTATTATCATATCAAGGCAGCCAAACTTGGATATGATGAACCCAATGGTGAACAGTCACGCTGACTTTAAACTGGTCAGATATCATTTTATAATAATTAATTTTTTCTTTTAAAATTTCAACCATGCGAATGCACATTTCATGTTATAGATAGATCGGTTGCTTATTTCTCATTAAATAGTTTTTTTTATCTTCATTAACAACGCTTTAGAATAGTTTTTTCCATCTTTTCTGTACATTTTTTCTTTTTTAATTCTTAGCAGTACGAACAATAGCACACACAGCAATGGTTATACGCATGGATGAACGCATCAAACACATTGCGTGTTACACACACGGACACACACACACATTGCGCATTATAAGCATCCTAACCTACTAGTCCATGCAGACTGGCACTTTTCACCATTTCATCATCTTGCCAAAAAAAAAAACAAAAACAAAATGATTAAAACAGCATAGTTCGTTACTACATTTTGTATAACAAGGCGAAGTTTTAAAAAAAAATTTCCCTTATTTTCATTGACGATTTTTGAAAAATTATAAGTTCCTTTCAGGAAAAATGAAATAATTCCAAATGGTAATTAATAATTACAGTATAATAATGTAAATAACAAAAATAGGGTGGATTAGCGAAGTGGAGCGGAGATTACCCCTTCATGCATTCGAGAAGCAAGCAGGCCACTGAGCCTGATTGGTTCACGAGGAGGGTGACCAATATCGTGGACAACAACAGGCAGTGGTCACTTTGGCACAGAGAAGGTTAGTAAGTTAGTTGGTTGGCTGGTTGGTTGGTTTGTTTGGTTGGTTGGTTGGTTGGTTGGTTGGTTGGTTGGTTGGTTGGTTGGTTGGTTAGCTGGTTGGTTGGTTAGATAGTTAGTTAGTAGGAAAGATTGTTTTTAAAATTTAGTGTTTTTCATTTAGATAGATTGTGTTTTTAGTTGCAAACACGCACACGCACACACACTCCATAAAAACTTCCAGGAATCTCCAAGCCAACTCAGAGAAGAATAATCTCGCAAGCAGACTACATGGGAACTGACCCTGATCGAAGAATGGTCTTAGCGGAAGTGACGTCAACATGGAAAAGTGGTTACAGGGCTGTCCCACACAATTTAGAGGGACAAGTATCGGTCCCTAAATGGGGCATCTACCATCCCGGTAATTATGAAAATCCCACGAGAACAACATCGCTGCGATCTCTCGGAAGTTTATTCAAGACCGGATAAAATAATTAAACAGTGATAAAAATTATTATTTTATTATTTCTAATAATTTTATTATTGCCACTGTTAATTAAAGAAATATCAATATTAATTTGTGATATACTACTGGATACAAATTGTTAAATGAGAAAACAACGTATGTGTATTTCTCTCACCATGTATATTCTTTTTGACAAAATATTTAAATGAAGCTTATTTTGTTAGAAAGCACGTTTACATGAACTAACATAAATTCACATAATTTAGTATTAGTAGTAGTGGTTGTAATATACCAATAAATCTATCGTATGGAGACGCTAAATAAACATTTTATGGGTCTTCACAATGACGTAAATTAAATCATTATTAGTTTTCTCTTTTCTTATTAACGGATAGATTTTCTTTTCACTTTCTGTTGATAATGTCGATTTTTTTTCAAACAAAAGAAGTTTCCATAATTGTTATTATTACTGTTATCTTCTTTTAACACTGCTGCTCGTGCCCCTTTCTTTTCTCATATATCTCCATATCTTGTTCTCTTGCACTGGCTACCTATCAAATATAGAATAATTTTTGAAATTTGTATTTGCTTTTTCTGGCCCTTTTCTCTGGAACTCTCTAGCCCCTTCTCTGACTAATTCTCTCTCACTTACGAAGTTAAGAGCGGATCTCAATATTCATCTGTTTGCAAAATTCATTGAAGAGCTCTGTTGAACATTGCGGAAATTGAGCTTTATAAACTAATTGATTGATTGATTGATTGAATGATTGATTGATTGAATCTTAATTTTATGATTAATAATAGCCCGTTCTCAATAATCTCTGACTCTATCAATAAGCCATCCAATGACTCGGGTGGTAAAAATATAAACGAAAGCTCACGACCGTGTAATGAATGAATGCTCTGCTCATATATATATATATATATATATATATATATATATATATATTAATATATATGTGTGTGTGCGTGTTTGTTTGTGCTTGTGTTCGTATACGTATAACGTATATATAATTGATAAACTTTACGCTGGCAACACTTCTATTGTTAAGCTAGGTAGGTAGTTGAGGAATTCAATATTTGAGAGAATATTGTTGAGACAATATCATTGTTCGATTCTTACATATACTCATGCACACACACATACACACGCTTACACACACATGCAAACACACACACACTCATATTTTTTATATTTGTGCATATATATATATATAAATGCATTGTACAGTTGGGTGATATGCTTGTCGTAGATGACTAAGTCAGAAATCGTCGTGATGTTTCATAGCATGAATTTAACATATATGTAGCCATAATTATTCGAATTTAATTTTATTTTCGATAAGTTATTGCAATCTGCTCCGCTTCAGATCTTCAAAAGATTGAATTAATAAGATTTTTAACCGTTGAATTGCTTTCACGTTGGTAAATTTTTTTGGGCGAGTTGTAAATTAAAAAATCCATCGAATTGATAGCAACAGCAGATTCACGTAAGATATCTCAATGAACTACTACATAGCTGATCATGCTCAACACTCTGTAAAGTAAAACTGAATAATTGTTATTTCTGGAAATTAAACCATGATCACTCTCAATTCTCTTTATTCTGTGAGTTTTCTAACTTGTTGCACTTTGTTTAAAATGCTTAAATATTGCTGTCACCTACCAATATCAATTTAAACAAAATTGTTAATATCTGAAAAAATTACAGAATATAAAAAAAGATTATTTATATTATTTTTCAGGTTTTCTTGATCTGCTCAGGTAAATCTCTAAAAATGTTCAATTTCCTTTATTATTTTCAAATAATTTTAAAATGTAACAGTAAAACAGACATTAAAACAAAAAAATAAAAACTTTTTACTTTATAGTTGCCATACTAGGGATAAATTCTGAAGGAAGGTACCTACAGGCACCGTCACGTCAAAAACGAGAAGAGTATGTAATCGTCGTCATCACACCAACGCCATATGAATTAGCACAACAAAATGCTGCGACAGATACACCAACTCCATTTGGCTACAGTCCTTTTGATTCTGGCATAACAGTTTTCTCTGTGAACAATCCAACCCCAACTTTAGCGTTTTCAAACCATCCAATCGCTCAATCGACCACTTTACCTCCAGTTTCAGAACCGCCCATAAATTACCAAATTATCTACCAAACCTTCTACAGCGAGGTCCTCAAAGTTTGGACATCCCTGGCTCCCAGCGAGAATTTGAAGCACACCATAGGAGAACAATTATGCTCATTCTTTGACATATCCCCTTTCTTGATCACCAACATCACCCTCCTGAGCAATGCTGAAGGTATGCAGATATTTTAGAGAATAAAACAATTTTCTAGAGTATTTCAAAAGTTTTGTTTTAAAATAATATTATGAAGCAATAATTTTGTACGATATTTCATTAACATTCGGTAATAAAATTCAATTTTCTCGATAGGTAGAGCAGTGGTGAAGTTCCAGGTGTTGGCGAATGTTATCGTGTCGAACGTGAAAGCCAGCAACTATTTCTACAACGTACGAAAGAACAACCCCCAGGAACAGTTCACACTGAAACTGCAGGATGGCCAGGAAACTGTATATATAAAGCAGATTCTCAAGTTCTGCAATTGGACAGGTGTGTGGGTGTGTGCGTGTGCGAGGTGCGTGTGTGTGCGAGGTGCGTGTGTGTGTGGTGTGTGTGTATTATCGAAGTGTTTGTTCGTTTCTGTGATATTAATGTGTTGGTTTGTCTACCTGATCATTTATGTTTCTAAAAAATTTAATAGTTCTATCTAATCTTCTCTAATTATAAAAAACACCTCACACACACACACACACACACACACACACACACACACACACACACACACACACGATTATCTACAAATACACAGACAACGGCTTCTGCGGTGGCAACATAATATGTCCACTCGGCTACACGTGCACGGCAGACCCGATGTGCAACTTGCAGTGCCTTAAAACGACCACAGACCCCCCACCGCCCAACAACAACCTCTACGCCCTCTTCGTCATCCCCATCGTCGTCATCATTGTTCTCATCTTGGTTCTTCTCTGGTACTTCCGCTACAGACGACCCTCGGAGAAAGTCAAAATAGACTTGAACGAATTGGGTTACGTTGAAAACAGGTCAAAATACGGCGGTACGACGGCCAGGCGCAAGGATACGATATCCGGATTGTCCCTGGCCAATGCCGGAGTCAGGAACGAGGTGTTTGCTACTATGGGTCGAAATTACGGATTTTCTTTGGAAAATGGCGACTTCACCCCGGCACCTGATGACGACCTGGGAATTTCCAAGAAAGAAGAATACGAAGATGTTAAAACAAACATGTTTTAAATAAATATTGCTGTAAAAAAATTTTACGATCAAACGTCAGATAGCATGCATGAAGATACAAATGATAAACACTGAACAAAATTACTTGATTGCAAGATACTTTCATACTTTTAACGATCGAATGTTGCAGGAATTTATTTATGTTCTTATCCATCTATCACTAATCACCTTACCATTTTGAATAATGGTGAACATTCCTAATACATTTAATTTCTACCGAAAATGTCAATGATGACTAAAACTGTAAATAAACTTTAATATTTAAAAGATCTAACATTTTTATAAAATCATAGTGACAATTCCCATTACGGTTATACGCATGCGTTATATACGTAGGTCATAATATATTACGTATGAAATGTCATCAACGTTAAAGATGAAAATAAATGGCTACATAAACCACATAGACAATAAAAATCGTTGCTTATCACTTCAATTATCATCACAATCATCGCTATTATCATCATTAACATGTTTCATCACCATCTTCATAGTTATTATCACCAGTCGAAATAAATCTACAGCTGATTTGGACTGTTTTTTTGGTTGATTTGACATTTTTCGAAAGAATAAAATCTTTAACCTCAAAATTTTATTCCAGAGTTTTATTTCGATAACATTATCATATAATATAGTAGTGTATATATATATATATATATATATATATATATATATATATATATATATATATAAACCATATTACTCATAAACCAGCTTATATATATATATATTTATACACATTTATATATATATATATAATACATATATAGAATTAAGACTGTCAGAAATGCAGTTTTTGATGAAGCATGTTCCGCGTTAGTTAGCTTCCAGTTTAATTTTTCGACATTTCTAACGGTAGATCGTAAATCATTGTCAAGTTTCTTGAGTTTAAAACTAAAATTTTAATAAAACTAAATAAAAATTTTGGTTTTGAACTCAAGAAACTTAACAATGATTTACGATCTACTGTTAGAAAAATCGAAAAATTTAACTGGAGGCTAACTAACGCGGAACATGCTGTGATTTTCATCAATAATTGCATATATAACACACACACAGACACACGCACACACAGACACACACACACACATATGTATATATAATACACACATATACATACATACATACATACAAAAACATATATAACAGATAAGAAAGCTCCAAGAAAATTGAAGTCTTCGAACAAATATGCATACAAAAGGACAACTACTACATGGTGCATATGCCTGAATAAGTTAATGGAAAGAATTATATATATATATATATGTTTAAAAAAATAGTTATATATATATATAAACTTAAAAATTAGAAAAATCTAAAATTGTTTCACTACCCATATTAAAAATATATTAATATATTTCGTCTATATATATTTGATTACGTAAAAATGATTTTTAACGTTGTAAGCGTTACACATCTTACAAAGTTACATACTAATCGTTCTATGTGTGTGTGAGATGTTTTGGCGGTTATTGCACTTAAAAGCAGCAGATGACAAATGAACGTCAGCCGGATAGATCTGTAATATGTGAAAAAAATAATTTATTAGGCTGGGCGGAAAGGCTGGCTGGATGAAAAAATTTACCAAATTTCAATTTTCTTTCTGGTTTAAAATTGGGTAACTTAAAAAACATTCACTCAAAAATTAGAAGTAGAGGACAGAGAAATATAAACGTTATTTTGTTGCGTGAATTTGGTGACAATTTGTATACAAATATTCTGTATGTATGCCTTCGTGTGTGTGTGCGTGTGTGTGTGTTTGTGTGTATGCGTGTAGTATATACGTGCGTGCGTGTGTGTGTTTTGGTACGCTAGAAAAGTTTTGAGACTAGAGAAATAAATACTTAATAATATTAAACCAGCTGAACAATTGAACAATTGCAACGTAAAAATAATTCAGAACTATGAAAAAATAAATAAATAATGAATAGGTGTAATAATATTTATATTTCAATATATAATAAAATACAATAAATAAATAAAGCCTAGAATAAGTAAATATTGAATGAAAAAAGAGAAATTATTTAGATTAAAAGAAAAGAGAAAAAAACCATACCACCAGCACGAGCAAAATTTTATATAAGCATCAAGATGTACAGCTCAAATAAATAAAAACACACACACGCACACACACACGTACATACGCACGCACCACACACACACACATACATACATAAAAAAATACATAATTATATATCAATATTATATGAAGACACTATACTAGATATTACAATAAGAAACCATGTTGCAATATCAGAGCATATAAGATGGGACTTTAAAGGCACCATGTATAAAGCATATATCATTATCATTTAGTTATCACCATCCTAAGAATAAATGGCATACAGAAAATATATTTTGTATGTTGTAGAATGTAAAAAAGTGAAATAATTACAATGGTTGTCAAAAATAACATTACAATACAAAGATGAATGACTTATTATACAAATATTATATTATCTATATAGGTGAAGCAATCTCTCTCTCTTTCTCTACCTCTATCTCTCTATCGTTCTAAACCTATATATATATATATATCTATATATATATATATATATATATATATATATATAGAAGGAAATGATAGAAAGTAAGAGAGAGAGAGAAAAGAGAGAGAGGCGGTGAAGGATTGTGAACAAAATGAGAAAAAGAAGAATGATAGAGATAACATGAAAGAGAGAGAGAGAGAGAGAAAAGAAAGAAAGAGAAAGTGAGAAGTAGGAGAGAAAGAAAAAAAGAAAGAAAGAGAAAAACAGAAAGAAAGAAAAACATTTGATCTTCAGTTATGTGAATAAATGCAAAAATTTGTCAACAAAGAAAGATTAAAAGAAAATGAATAAAATAATATTAAAAAAAATCATTTAGGGCCATATTTCTGGAGTTAGTTAGACAAACCATCGTACATATTAAATAAATAAATAGATTGAATATAAAAAAAAGAAATAACAATATCCACGCACACATATTTACAAACAAACAGACACGCATACATAGAGGGACTAACAGATTAGTTAGTAATAAAACAGATCTACACGTTGTTTGTTTCATCAAACATCTCAATAAAATCAGCATATTGTATATAAAATGTAATGCAAATTGGTCCATATATATATATAAGGCATACAAATGACTGACACACATACGCACAAACACACAGACAAACAAACACATACACAAACACACACAAGACACACAAAACCCTTTAAAGCTGACAAGAATATCGAATGGAAAATAGAAAAGAGCGCGAGCGCAGTCGCCGTCATCATCATCACCACCACCACCACCATCATTATCATCACCATCGCTTACGTCATCATCGCTATAGCCTACGTCATAATGGTCGTCATCAACAATCATGTTGGTGTCGTCTTTTCTACATGGCTACAATATAACGATGATGTGATGAGAGGGTGGTAAGGAAATGATTACATTAAGTACACAGAGTAGAAAAGACAAAAAATCACATTAATAATAATAATAAAATAATTATAATAATAATAAAAATAATAATAATAATATGTCGGCAGCTTTTTGTCAGAGTGTATAAGAATAACTTTGGTACGGAGCTATTGAATGCGAAAAAAATTACAAATAATAATAATAATAACACAAATAATAATAATAATAACAACAAAAATCATGATGGTGATGATAATCAGAGGACGACAGCGGTGGCAGCAGCGTTGACGACCGGCTTCAGGTCGCTCTTTTTTCTCATGCTTCTCCTCACCGCGTCCGCTCGTCTGTAAGGTTCACTCTTGAGATCTGTGATGAAGATGATGATGATGAGGATTGTGATGATGAAGATTGTGAAGATGATGATAAGTGTGATGATGATGACTGTAAAGATGATGATAAGGATGATTGCAATTATGATGATTGTGATGGTGATGATGATGACGACAACGACGATAATGATGATAGTGGCAATGATGATGATTGATTGATTGGACCTCGAACTTACTTGTAAGAATGTCTTCTAGCGTTCCATGGCCAATCTCATCCCTGTTTAAAACTTTCTTTTCTCTAATTCTCTGCTGCTTCTGCTTCAACTCGCCAACAACTGTTTCCTGTATTGTTGTTTGTTGTGGTTGCACGGATGTTTGTTGTGGTTGTATTGATGTTGTTGCATTGATGTCTTGATGTTATTTGGTTGGCGTTGTTGCTGTATTCATGCTGTTGTAATTTTGTAGATGTTGTTGTTGCTGTTGTTTTCCTTGGTCTATAATGTTGTTGTTTGTTGATGGTAAAACGTCAATAACCTCAAAGACAACAATAAAAACATAAAAAAAAAACAAAAAAAAACCTGAAGTTGTTTCTTATTCTCTCTTTTATTCTCCTTGACCGAAGCCTTGATAGTCTTCTGGGCCTCTTCCAGTTTCATCATGTTCTCCAGATCAACTTCAGCTTGCTGGTAACAAGCGACGATATCATCATTAATTTTTTATTTTAATTTGAAAAGAAATATTCAAAATTAAATTCTAGAATGAATAACTTCAATAAATAAAAGTTTAGAATGAAAAATCGCTATCAGCTAAAGCAATTGTGTGCAATTCAAATTAGCAAACCAATGATCATACAATAATTATCTGGTTGTTAAGCTCTATATAACTTAACAACAAGATAGCTTATTGTGTGCTAATAAAATCTATATAGTTGGTTATCTTTAAGATAAATATTATTAATTTAATTTATTTTTGTAATTTTACAAAAAAATTCCTTGAAATGATTAGACCTATTATTGAATGATTGACTGAGTGAGTGAATGAATGAATGAGTGAATTAATGAAAAAATAAACAAACGAAAAAATAAACGAGAGAACAAATGAGAAAAGAATGAAATAACGGTCGAACGAACGTTTGAATGAAAGAAAGATTGAATGAAAGGTTAAATGAAGAAACGAATGAACAGAATGAATGACTGGAAGGATGAACGAATAAATGAAAGAACGAATGAATGAAAATCTGGCAACCTTAAACGCTTTGATGAACCTCAGGAAGAGATTGAAGAATGTACTAGGAGAGAGAGTCTTGACATTTTCGCCGAAGTATTCTACGACCTGGCTGTATATGTCCTGTTATGTGGTGGGTCAGTTCGTTCGTTCGTTCTTTCGTTCGTTCGCTCGTTTATTCATTCAGTAAAGATAAATAACAATTCATTCATACATTTAGCTATTCAATTATTCATCACTTTTTAGAAACATAAAAAATAAATTAGTTAATTATCCAATTAAAAATTGAAGATTCAAATCAGCGCGCCATTCATTCACCCAATTTATTCACCCCTAATCCAATCAATTAACCAATCATCCAGCTAACCAGGGCAGTCAAAAACCAACCAGCCAATCAAAGAACCATGAGACTAACTAGCCAGCCGACGAACCCATCAACCAGCCAGCCAACCAACCTGAGCCTGTTTAGCCTCAATTTTCAGTTTCTTAATCTTGTCATCGGCATTGCTAACGAAATCCTTTAAAATGATGGGAACGTCCCTATCTTTCCTGTGCTCGTACTCACGTCTGGTCAGCTCCATGCCCTTGTCCAACTCCGAAATGTCAGAAAGAATGTTTTCCAGGGATACTTCGAAAATAATTTTAACTTACCATCACCATAACATCATCATAATTATACTCATTATTACCACAACAACAATACATTACCACCACACCACACCACAGCAACAAACCTGGAGCTGCCTTCTCAAGGTGCCTAATCTCACAGTCGAACGTCAGTATGTCGGGGAACTTCTCCCTGACACTCTTCACGATGAAATGAAGCAGAGTTATCTTCTTATCATTCGACTTTGTATCTGTCAGCTGTTAATCAGTCATCATCGTAGCAATGATTTGGTATGCGATGGTGATGACGACGATGACGATAACAAGGATGATGATGAAGATGACGAAGACAATAATAATGTACATGATGATAACAATGATGATAATGACATACAAAAGGTACAAACAGTCAAAATGACCAACATACAAAGGATACAAACATATAAACAAACAAATACAAAGATGGAAATAGATGGAAACAAATATACAAAGATACAGATACAAACGCAGACACAAACAAGTATAAACAGACACAAACACGTACAAACAGATACAAATAGAAGCAAATGTAAACAGATACAAATGGATACAAATGGATACAAATGGATACAAACAGATACAAACAGATACAAACCATGTCTAGACTCTGCAATCGAAAACCATAAACAGCGCCTCGCTTGCAGCTATTCATATAATTGCCAAAGGCAAGTATGACCTAAGAAATAATTTTTAAAAAATTTATTAATAATAAATAATAATAATAATATAATAATAACTATGATAAAATTAAAAATGTAAAGTGACCTCAAATAATTTTCTCAATTTCTTAGATTCCTTGATGGAGAGTGCCGCATCACATATTGCGTGGAGTTGCTGCGATGGAAAAAAAATGTGACATCACTATCAAAACTACCGCAACCATTATCACGATCACCACCACCACCAAACATCATCATCATCGCCCAACATCATTATCATCATCATCACCCAACATCACTATCACAATCGTCCAAATGATCGTCTTCAACGTCATAACCGTCGTTGTAGCCATTATAAAATGCCTTCGTCGTCATCATCACCTTCGCCATAATTGCAATCAGCATGACGTCATCGTCATAATAAGAAAATAAAAATAAGTGAATGAGAGAAGATGAAAAAATGTAAAAAGGAGAAAAGGATATATTAGAAAACAAATTTACACGAACCGGTTGTAAAATATGAAACGTATCAAAGAAGTTTCCAATGAAACTCATTATCATCAGCTTCTGAGGCAACCTCTCAACTTTCATTAACTGTTGTTGTTGTTGAAATATGGAAATTAATTTATTCATAATTAAAAATTATGCATAATTATGATAATGTACAACCCCAATCTAACAGCCAGTGACATATCGACACATACCTACCTAACCAGTTACAAATGGAAAAATTGCTTCATCCCAAATAGCCATGCACCATACCACACCACACAGTAGCTGCTAACAAAAATTGGCACATCTCTTATTTTCCTAATCACATGCTAAACCCCACACTATAACTGCAGCACATCTTTATTTTGACGAATCACGCCCTAGACCCAACTATAACAGTTAGCGACGAATTAACACATCCCTAATTTCCCTAATCGTACACTCGCCAGGACAAATCCCGACCCAAATGCTAACTAACATAAATCATGAATCGATCCTCATCAGACAGCATGTCCAGGGGTTTCTTGTCCTTCTCGTATTCCTTGAACAGTTTCGTTTCCTGCTCGTTCGGCATCACTCTTATCAAAATTTCTACCCTCTCCAAGGTCAACTTCTGAAGGTCAATTCTGAGAGGGTTTTTTTTCAGTTTTAAGAATGAAGAGATGACACGAAATGATTAAATGAGTGAATGAATGATTGATTGACTGACTAAATGAATGAATGAATGAATGAATGAATGAATGAATGAACGAACGAACGAATGAATGAATAAATGAATGACTAACTAAATGAATGAATGAATGATTGAAAGAATGAATGAATGAATGGATAGATGGGTGAATGAGTTAATGTATAGACGTAAAATGGATGTAAAATAAATAGATAGATGAATGAATGGATGGATGCAACGATGAATTAACGAAAGATAGATAAATGAATGAATGAATGCATGAAAAAAATAAATGAATTAATTAATCAGTCAATCAATTAATGAAAGAGATAATTAATTATACTGAGGTTTAATTTACCCAACAATTAATGATGATTAATGATAACATGACAAAGGAATTATATTAATCATAAATTACATTAGTCATGAATTATTAAATTATAATAATAATAAAAAAAATAATAAAAAATATTATTATTATTATTAATATTATTATTAATATTATTAATATTATTATTATTATTATTATTATTATTATCCTCATTAACAATAACCATAACAACAATAATAACATTGACAATTAGAAAAAATAAATATATTACAATAATAATAAAATAATAATAATAATAATAATATAGTTACGTGTTGATTGCCTTTACTATTTCGTCATCCCTTATTTCTATCTTCCTTCTCGTAATGGCTGAAAATTAGTGGAATGAATGAATGAATGAATGAATGAATGAATGAATGAATGAATGAATGAATAAATGAATGAATGAATGAATGAATGAATGAATGAATGAATGAATGAATGAATGAATGAATGAAGGAATGACTAAATCAATCAATCTTATTTTACTTTCGACAAATCCTCATCACATCAATACTAATCATTTTAATCGCCAAATGAATTTATTTATCCTCAAAAACAACAGCAACAACAGCAGTAGCAGAAGCATCAATACCATCATCATTAATATAAAAACAACAGCAACAACAACATCTTATCATTTTTTTGAACATCACTATCGTCATAAACAAAAACGTCATTATCGATTCGTTTCCGCCAACATCATTGCCATTGCAACACTCTTACTTGCCCACTCACTCACTCGCTCGCTCACTCACTCACTCACTCACTCACTCACTCACTCACTCACTCACTCATTCGCTCACTCACTCACTCACTCACCGACATTCCTCAATCGATTAGATTCGAGTAGCGATAATTTTTCCTGTTTCTTCTTCGGCTTGATGGTTGCAGACGCGGTGTCTGGCATGTCCACGTCCAGGAGCGCCATGTTTCCAAGTTTGAATAGATCCTCAAATTCTTTGAAATCTAAGACCTGTGAGTATGTACGTGCGTGTGTGCGTGTACGTTTGTGTGCGTGTGTATGTGTGTACGTGTGTGTGCGTGTGTGTGGTGTCTGTTAATGATGACGAGGGCCATGATGAATGAATAAAGAATGCGGTAATGAATGATGAAGTGAATACAACATACGAATGTTGTAACATGAAATTTATAAATTTTAGGTATTGTAATAATGATAAATAATGATGACCTTGTATAGTTTTTCATCGTCAAGGTCGTTGAACATGGTGCCCTTGACCTCGTTGGGTTTCATGGAGATCCAGTTGAGTACTGGAAGTCTGTAGGTCGGCTGGATGGCTTTCTTAATGGTAACTGGTTGGTCGGTTGATCGTGAGAGTGATTGTTTGATTGGCGATGCAAACGGATGAATCGACGATAGTTGAATGAATTTTGAAAAACTAAACACAAAATGAAAAATAAGCAGAGGTAAGTACTAGCACTTCCTGGCAAGCCCATAGGTGGAGGAGGAGGAGGAGCCCCGAATGGGGGTGCAAGAGGAGGAGGAAGGGGCACCGTAGATGGGGGTAGAGGTGGGGGCATAGGGGGCATCGGTGGAGGTGCAAATGATGATGACGCTGATGCCGTTGGACTTTTGGGTGGAACGAAAGATTTTGGAGTTGTTGGCGTTGAGGCAAGAGACGATGATGACGTCGGTAAACCACCTGGTACTGCTGCTGATGATGAACTGGTCTCTATGGTTGGAGTGACGATGATGAAGGTAATGATGATGATGGACATGATGATGGTGATGATGGTAATGATGGTGATGATGAATAATGATCCTCACTGTGCCCACTCCTTAGAGCTGTTATCTCGGCATTCTGTTTCTCAACAAACTCCTAAATAGATCAAATAATTATCATAAATTATGATAAACAATGCTAGTTATAATGAAGTATAATTAATTATTTATAAAAAATTATAAATTTTATAATAATAATAATAATAATAAAAACAATAATAAGCCATAATAATTAAATTACATACATACCAATAAGTTATCTTTTTCAACGCAGACTTCTTCCAGCTTCTGGCTCAATTCATCTTGATTAGATCACATTAAATTGAATAATAATGATAAAATAACATTAATAATAACAAAACAACAAGCAGAAAACGACCACAGCAGTAGCAAATACAGTAGTAGTAGCAGCAACAGAAGAGGCAACAAGCGCCACATCAATTCAACAACAACAACAACGACAACAACGACTCCATACTTATTTTACAACAGGCATAGTCTTCTTGCTCGTGCATTTTATCCAAAGTCTGAAAATTAGTTATTAAAGGTAATAATTATAATTAACATTAATTAATTAAATATTATTTAACCATTTACAAGTAAAAACAATATCCATTCAGTACCCAAATTGTCATTATTCAACCACAAACAACAGAATTTTTATCTAAAAAGCAGGAAAAACTCGTCAGAGCAAAAAACATCACCAACGGCCAACCATAAAAAAGTACGACTACCACAAATATTTCTAACATGCGACAATTCTTCCTGCAGTTCAGACACCCTCTCTAGGGCGACGGTCTTCAGATCGGACTCATCTAACAAAGTCTGCACCTCAATTGTGTTGTCCAGGTAGGCATTGACCTGGATTGGCAGTCTTTCACTTTCCGTGTGACGTAGTTTCTGTGTGTGTATGTGTGGGTAAGTTTGTACATGGTATGTGTGTGTGTTGTGTGTGTGTTGTGCGTGTGTGTGTGTTTTTCCTACTAGTTATGCACTTTAGTGTTTAGTTTGGATTCTGTATAAGTTAGTGTTAATTTATAAATGAATGAATAATAACAAATCATGCCCCTAACCTGCAAGTAATCATCGAGACCCAACAGACTGAACTCGTGTTGTAGATGCACCCTAAAGTTCATATTCTCCACAGAGTGCACAATTATGTTAATGAACTGCATACAGGCTACCTGATTTGCATAATTTATTCATATTTAGAAAAATATTTAAGTTGTATTTCTGAGTATATGTATATGCGCGCACAAAAAATAACTTATTTAGCATTAACTATTCGAGAATTAGAAAAAACTATATCTAATTTGCATAATTTGTAAAAAAAATTGCCAAATTGAACAATTTTTTCATGTAAAAACACTAACAAAATCATAATTTATTCGCGTATTAAAAAAAATTGCTTGACCATAAAAACATATAACAAACAAATGTTAACCATGAAATCAATGTGAAACTCTTCATAGTGTTGAAAGTAGTACATGAGAGTCTGGAATCTATGTATCTCACCACAGACCTGTCAAAATTATTTCATCAACAATTTTTAGTATAAAAATTTCGGTTCTTTATTTTCCTACCGACAACTCATGATTGTTTGTTTGATTGATCAAGCAATCAATCAACCAACAAATCGATAAATCTATAAACCATTTACCAATTAGTCAATCGACCGTCGTACCACTGTAAAAGTTACTAACAGTTTTGAAGTTATCGAAGGCACTTAGGATCATCTGATGGCCCCCACTAACGAGACACACGGCTGCAAGTAGCTCCAACACAAGTGTCTTTGTTCTTGTGGCCAGAAATTAAATATCTTAATCATTATCATCATCGTCACATCCATCGTCCTCACCACCGACACAACATTTATGCCACTACATTCACGTCAACATCATCGCTATCGTTGTTATTAATGTCATTATTGTAATCAATATTTTTATCACTATCAACAGCTAGCCACCCGGCCAACCAACCAGCCAAACAAAACAACCGATCAACCAGCCAACCAGCCAACCAATCAAAACAAACCAACCGACCGACCGACCTACCAACCTGTAACTTTTATGATTAAGACTGAGGGCGATGGAATTAATGGCTTGCTCGTGACCAAACACCAAATTGAAGCCGTACTGTATCAATCGATAAAACACTTAACATCTTACATACATATCTACATGCATGCATACACATACAAACAGTCAAACACAGACAAACAAATTCAGACAGATAAACAGACACAGAAACAGACAGACAGACGAACTTGATGGTTCATGATGGCTCTGAGACACATGATGCAAACATGAACATCATTCATGGCAAATCCGTTGTGGTGAAATTTGGGGACGCGAGATTTTATCGAGCGTCGGAAGGAGAAGTTGGTAACTGCATGCGTCAGTGTATGATGAATGAATGAATGGAGTGAATGGAGTGTATGAAGTGAATGAAGTGAATGAAGTGAATTAAGTGAATGAATGAATGAATGAATGAATGAATGAATGAATGAATGAATGAATGAATGAATGAATGAATAAATGAATGAATTATGGGCGTGGCAACGTATTGATAGATGGATAGATGAGCGAATGGATGGACGATTAAATGAATGAAAAACTCGCGCGCGTCGGATTGAATGAGTGAATAAACAAGCAGTTAGATCAACAAACAAGCAAATGAAGGAATATATAATGAACATCATAAAGATTGTTG
>NW_008704083.1:9416247-9463747 GCF_000326865.2 Helobdella robusta
ACTGTATGTGTATGTGTGTACGTATTTGTTAATTTTTGTTGAAGGTTATAAAGTGCATGATGTGCGTGTATGTTTGTATGTCTGTGTGTTTGTGTGTATGTGTGTGTTTGTATTCAAACGTTTCTGTTTCTTTTCTCAGTTTCTTTCTTTCTCTCCCTTTCTTCTCTTTCTCTTTCTCTCTTTCTCTCTCCCGCCCCCTCAATAAGTGTGTACTTAACACAGACTGTTTTAAAACAAAACAATTTGATCAATTTTTATCTTAACTTAACACACGCACACACACACAAACAAACAACACACCACGCACACAGACAGACAAGTAGTATACATAAGTGCATGTAGTTGAGCAATCAATCAATCAATCAATCAATCAATCAATCAATCAATCAATCAATCAATCAATCAATCAATCAATCAATCAATCAATCAATCAATCAATCAATCAATCAATCAATCAATCAATCAATCAATCAATCAATCAATCAATCAATCAATCAATTAACCAATTTATTAACCAATTAACTAATAATTAGGCAAAGAAACTAACCCAATAGGATTAGTCCTTAGAGAAATTTCTAAATTTCTAAGCAGCTGCGTTGATGTGCACTCCATCCTTTTGAGCGTCTAATTGGGTTTCACAATTTGATAATAATATTGAAAATAATACTAAACTATTTTATTATTATTATTAATTTTGATATATATGTATATATATATATATATATATATATATATATATATATATACATACATACTAATATGCTGATTATGATGATGATATAGAACGTGATGTATTGTAATAGGATAATGATGATGAAGAAGTTGATAATGAAGAAGATGATGATGAAGAAGAAGATGATGACGATGATTACCTTTGTATTTTTACCGGTGGGATCTAAATAAATTCTCAAAACATCCAAATATTCTTCCGGTGGCTTTTTGGCTGACATTTTTTCCTAAATAAAAACATACACACACACATACACACATACACAGATGCACACGCACATATAACATGTACAAACACACACACACACACACACACTAACAGTTAGTAAGAATAAAAGACAAAATGTTAATCAGTTGTAAAGAGGAAGTGAAAGTATACATACAAAAAAATTCATCTAACTAAATGAACTGAATGAACAGTGTGGTTAATAGTAAATATTTTTAGTTTGAATAAATGTATGAATCTAATCAATCAATTAATTAATTAACCAAACATTCAAACAATTATTTAATCAATCAACCAGCTAACTAACCAGTCAACCATCCATTCATTCATTCATTCATTCAACCAACCAACCAGCCAGCCAACCAACCAACAAACCAACCAATCAATCAGAAGCAAATTAACAGATAAATGTCAGTTACATTAATTGTTTAGTTAATTAATTATTTAATAATAATAATAATGAATAAATTAATTTATAACAAACTAATTAACTAATTAACTAAACAATAGATTACACACTTGATCACAGACTAGATCCCATTTTTTATCATCATCATAACTTTTTAGCAGACGAGCCTTGTCCGGGGGCAAGTCCATTGATGCCTTTTAAAATAATTTTCAAATTTACACTAATCATGATTAGGGAAGTGTTTTTTAAACTAGGTTTTTTTTTTATGAAATAATCCAGTTGAAAAATTTTTCCTCAAGATTCTCAATACTAGATATAAACATTCAATAAAAATAAAAACAATTACTTTTGGTTTTAAATTTAAGAAAAAAATTTGAATCTCTTCTGATATTAACTAATCAGTTTCAGTTACATTTGTATGTAAACAAATCAGTTTAGTTAAAATCATAATTCATTTTTAATATTTAATACTGGCATGTTATAATATTACTCATAATAAATACATTTACTTTACATAAAACAATGACACTCCTATATATAAGTACACCAAACAAAATCAAGTCGAGACAGATGCTGCTAGAGGCTAGGCTAGGCACTAACTTACCAGAACGTTAACGAATCTGACTTCGAGCTCATCATGGCTGGGCATCGGCAGTTTTTCTGTTGGGGCCATTCTACGGTGGACCTGGTCATTCTTTGTTGAGTTACGAGAATGTAATGATGCGTTCCCCATGCTTTCCCTAACCATCAAATAGAATAGTAGGCAAAAGAAGTGATGAAAAAAAGTAAAAAAATACAAGACAAGAATTCCAATTCCAGATTATTGGTACTCCTGTATTATTAGTCAGTATTCTGTATTGAATTCCTACTCCTATTCGACCAAAACGAAGTTTAATTCTAATTAAAAATTGAGATTCTAAAAAATTCAGAAGTAGTTGTTTGGCAATGAAATGAGAGGATAATCATTTTTATTAAATTCCCTTTTTTTACTTTTTAAAACAGTATCCGCAATGATTAGAATAGGAAACTTCTTAGAGAAATTAGTAAAAGCGAAAATTTTGAGAATAAAAAACTTCAAAACAATTTTTTCTCTTAACTGTCATTTATAATAATAATATTATTATTATTATAATTATATAATTTTGATTTGTTTCAATTAAAAATCGTAAAGTATTTTAAATAAAACTAGTCTTGTTTATTAATCACCAAAGAAGTTAATAAACAAAAGGTGCTTTGAAAAGTTAACGAACTAATTATCTAATTTTTTTGCGTGAGTTTAATTAAATTGTTTAACATTTTTTAAATAGTTTATTTTATTTTTAAAATAATGTTTTTAAAACTTTCAAAAATTAAACTAAGTAGTTGTTTAAGAATTTACTTTAAAGTTTTTGTCTCCATGGCAACGAAATGTAATTAAAAATTTATTGTGGGTTTTCACAAATCTCCACTTTGCTTTACGGTAAATAAAATGAATCGATCGTCAAAAACATCAAAACTTTTCAATATTTTTTAAAATAATAATAAAAATTTGCTCAATTTAGTAAGTCCTACTCCCACTATTTATCTGTTATTTCGCGAAATGTCTTCGATTGAAATTTAATATTAATTAAAATTAAATTAAATAAAATTAAATTATTAAATTAAAAGTAAATTTTAATTTTAAATATTGAAAATTCATTAAATTTTAATAAAGTTAAAGAAAAAAGTTCATATTTTTATAGTTTAAATTTTAAAAAAATCTTGTTCGTTAAAGTATAAACTAAAGTTATGATCTCCATTGTAATTGCATGACTTCCACTATCATATCCTCAAAATAAAACGAAAAAAATGCTGAACAGAAAGAACTGTTCACCGAATTTATTTGTACCTAACATCTGGGGCAGCAACTTTCACGGCGAATCCAACAAGTCCCGACCCGATTCGGCTAATGATATCAATAACAGCATCAAAACAATAAGCCAAATGAAGTCATTTTTTGGAAGTGAAATTTCTTCAAAAGAAAAACTTAATGAGAATATGTTATTTCTGGAAAAAAACAAAATAAAAAATTTTAATTCAGACCAGTTTAAACTGTTAATACCTAAGAATAACTTCCAACTAAAAAGCAACCTTCACAATGAGAGGGCGCAGCACAAACCTGTCAGATGTTGCCATGATATGTTTGAGAATTCATGGAGGCCCCCTTTGAACCACCCTATTTATCAAAACTATGCATCCAAACAACAGGGTGATGACTACCATCTCTTGAAATTTTATGAGAGTGAATGCAGAGTATCTAGCCAAAGTGAACAAAATATCATTAAGAATGTAACCAATTTTTCAAATGCTGTTGTGGAAACAAATAAAGAAAAAAATAAGAAAAAGCAACAAAAAGTTTATTTAGAAAAACTTAATAAGCCACAAAGTTCAAAAGATAAATTAAAAATACAAAAATCTGACACTAGATCGGATAATTCTTCAGAGATCCACTGTAGACCAAGTTCCACCTCTTCAAACACTCAAAAAATGTCAACATCTGTGCCAAGAAAACTTAAAAGTTCACTGAAATTAAAGACTTGTTCAAGTGCCAAAGCTAGCTTTCATACTTCTACATTTCCAAATTCTCAAAGCCTACAGCAACAACATTCAGAAAATGTAAAGCCACAGACAAGAACAAAAGAATTGACTGGCATCACGTCAAAAAATTTTGTCTGCAACAATAAACGACGTTGCCGCAGTTCAACAGTCAAGTCGAAAGCAAGCGTTGAAGATGAATGTGCATTGGATGAAAATTGCTGTGGCGAGGAATGTTTTGTAGAACTGAGTGTCAAAGAAGAGGAAAGTGATGGGTAACTTCATTTCAAATTCATTTTTCAAGTGAATCTTCAAGTGAACCAAACGATTGCCATTGCACACGCAGAAACTCATAGATACACATACACACACACATGTGCCCACATACACGCACACACACGTTCATAAAGATCAGACACAGACAATGGCAACGAGAGGAAAGTAGCGAGCAGCATGGGGAGCACTCCAACGAAAGAATTCTTGAAACAAAACTTTTCCAAATCATCAATTTTCATACAAAGCATGTTCGTCAGAGTGCCTCCTACTATTAGATTTGTTTCTAAGCCAAGACCTGGTCCTAATTTTTTTCATATTCCATTTAATTTTTTTTATTTAAAAGCAATTACTCAGTTTTTTCTAATCTTTTTAGCGAAAAATTTGTTTGTTAAATGTGTTTGAGATGTATTATTAATTGCTTGGCTTTTTAGTTGTTAGTTCAAATAGTAGTGAGACAGTGAATGGAAGTATTCATATGCGTCGTGTGCTGTTACCGATTTTGTGGTCCCAAAATTTAATTAAGAATAAGTTAGTGAAATTATTTGAAGCATGTATGTGTTAGTTGTCAGTGTATGGTCAAGAAAATGAAAATATTATGTCACGAAGGAAGTTCCCTTCCCTACAGGACGTAATTTGTTTCTAACGATTTGATCTGATTTTATTCTCGTCAGAACGACTAACATCATTTCTTGCTTAGCGGTGTAGTGTTATGTTTTTTGTTGATAATTTATGCGTAATTCTCCTCCGTGTTAATGGATTCTCCTCCGTGTTAATGGATCTATTTTTCGCTACTAAAGTACACTTTTAAGATACATAGTTTAAAATCTCCTTTCATGTTTTTCAGATGAAAAAAACGCATAAAATACTGAGTAATCTAAAAAAAAATGTTCATCTACTTTTTTCTAATTTCAAAACCTGGCCTTTAATAATATATTTTTAGCTATGGCACTCGCCTCAACAATTTATATTTTTAAACGATCATTCATTTATTTATTTATTTAATATATATATATATATATATATATATATATATATTTATTTATTACCAGAAAATAAAGAATTTAAGGAATTCATGAAAATGTTTAAGTGGAAGATGAGCTCGATAACTCCAACGGTTGTAAGGAACTGCGTGTTAAACTCTGGTTTCTCATTCACTAACAGTTAATAATTTTATTATATTTTATTAAAAACTCCCACAAATACACTTTATAACTTCTTTATATATTTCCGTTTGCGGCGATTTCGTTAGCCTTTTCATCAAGTAACGCCCAGCGAAAAGGTGTTTAATTATTAATAGATTTGCGATTTGTCACCTATCTGTTATCAATATTTTTTATTTACCCATTAATTTATTAACAAAAACTATATACTCAATCGTAACAGTTTTAATTTATGCCTTCGACAAACACTTGTACAAATATAAGATATAAATTATTTGCTTAATTAGGGACAAATGCCTGGCTAGGAACCTGGTGCAGAAACATCAAGACGCCTTTATATAAGAATATCAAAGATTATCAAAAGGTGGCTGCCTGTTCATCATACGTTCTGACAAAACAAAATTTTCCATTAACGTTTAATAAGCATTCCGTTTTGTCATTCATTTATGCAGTTCAACCACTTCCCCGCCATCTATCAAATCGGTCGGAAGGACCACCTACATCGCAACATCACCAGAATGGTCAACAACTTTGGATCGGAACAATTTGGATTCACCCCACAAACGTTCATCTTGCCTGCTAACATGAAGGCATTTTTCGCTGCATGGAAAGCCAATCCCTGCAAGAAATGGATCATCAAGCCAGTTAATAACAATTGGTTATTTTTAATTTAATGTTTCGCTTCACCGACTCTTCAAATATTTATCCTGTAGATATTTTGAGTCAAAGAAGGAGTGACAACCTCGGTGTTATCTATATGTTATTTTATATCTTCTGGGTCCTCCAAACACTCGTTCGTTCGTACAAGTGACTGAGCCAGAAGTTTATGAAATAAGATTAGAAAATATCGAGGTAGTCACGAGTTCTTTTAAATTCAGTTTGTTGATCTTGTTGTTTGGCTGTTATTGTTCATATCTGTCGCCAATCTTTCATCTATTATATTTATTGCTTGTTTATTTATTTTCATCCTCGCACTTCATTTGCCCTTACGTAAGAAATCGAAATTTTGTAAGCACCGTAAAAATTAAAAAAGACCGCAAGAAAAAATGCTTATGTACGTTATGTGGTGTGGTCGTTAACGATTCTGTTAAATTAAATTGGAAAATAACGCTTCAACTTAATAAATAATAAAAATGCTAAACAACGAATGATGTCAGCCGGCGTCTGCAAGAGGACTTGGCATAAAAGTGGTAAGCAAAGTAGACGATGCCTTGGTTTCTCGCATGATAATCATTCAAAAGTACATCTCCAACCCGTATCTGATCGATGGAAACAAGTTTGATATGAGGATATACGTATATGTATCTTGCTTCAATCCACTGAGGGTTTACATGGGCAGGAATGGGTTGGCCAGATTTGCTACTGCTAAGTAAGATTTGTTGTTGTCTATTGCTGTCGCCGTTGTAGTTGTTGTCGTCGTTATCCGTTGTTGCCGCTGTGAATGTGTTTTTGCGAATTGTAACGTTCTTCTTTGTTTTATTAATGTTTTCGCTGCCAATGTTTTTAGAAATTTTTGTGCCTCTGCTTTTGTTAGCGATGTTTTTTCGTTATTTTATTCATGATATCGATTCATTAGTGACGATTTAAGCGTTTACAATGAATATTCTTATTATAATTTTATTTAAATCATATTTGTTATTATTACGGCTTGACGATCTCGATATTTTTCAATCTTCCTTTTTATCTCTCTCGGATTTAGCCGTCTGTCTGAAGCAACAAATGGCTTGCCGAGTCCCTAACATGTAAAATATAATACAGATAGCACTGTCAACTTTCCTTTTCGTTTTTGTAGATACTCCAACAAGCAAAACAGTTTGAAGAACAGATTCGTACATCTAACTAATTACAGTATCAATAAGAAGAATTCAGATCTTGAAGTCATTGACTCGTCTAACGCTGCTGACGGGTGCGATCAGTATAAATGGTTGGCGGAGATATTTTACCACTCTTATATTAATACTAACATACTACAACTACTGCTGCTGCTGCTGTTTCTGCTGCTGCTACTGCTACTACAAATAATAATAATATGAAATAATTATAAAAATAAAATAAGTAATAGTAGTTGTTGGGGCAGTAGCAATATGGGTAGTAGTAGTAGCTGTAGTAATAGCTATAGTAGAAGCAGCAGTAGTAGTAGAGTAGCAGTAAAGTAATAATCATAGTAGTGAAGTAATCTTAAAAACTATAACTTTTATAGTTAATTAATGATCTTAGGACTTTGCTGGCTCTCTGGAATTATTTGGATAAGAAAGGAGTCAACAGTAAAATGATATGGGAGAGTATTAAAGATATCGTCGTCAAGACTATAGTTAGGTACACGCAGTTATTTAATTAACATAATTAATTAATTTATCCATTTATTCATTTCTGTGTATATTTTATTAATGTAATTTTAATACGATTAAGGCGTACGCAATAAGGTAGAGAAGTGTTATATGTTTTACTTATACATTGTATATAATTTGGCAATTTTAATATACGATTAAGGCTAATTCAGATAGCAATACTATCGGCAAAGTTGGAATCAAACAATGAAGAAAATTTTCAAATTCTTTATCTAATTCACTTAAAATACAAACAACCGCACTAAACAGTTCGGAGACGCACATAAGAAACTTAACGAGCTTAAAAACTAAGAATCCGTACTGCTGTCACGAGCTCCTGGGCTTCGATGTTCTACTCGATCAGGATTTAAAAACCTGGTTACTAGAAGTTAATATATCTCCAAGGTTGTCTTGTTTGTTAGTTGGTTGGTTGACTGGTTAGTTAATTGGTTGGTTGGTTGATTGGCTGGCTAGTTGGTTGGTTGGTTTGTTTGTTTTTGTTAATTTAATTGTTTTAATTCATTGGGTTTTAAATTTGTGTCTTTCTACGATTTGCATGACTGTCATGTAAACAGGGATCCAGCGCTAATAAACGCAAATTATTATTATTAAAATTTTTATTTTCTGCGTTAGAATGATAAGATCTGTTCTATATGATCTTTTTACTTGAAAAATATCTCAATCCTTATAACGTTTCCATTAATTTTTTTCCACTTCAAGTTTGCACTCATCAACAGAGTTGGACAGAAGCGTGAAGGAGCCAATGATAGTTGACATCTTGAACACAGCTGGATACAGGATACCAGAATCCTTTGATCTCATATCTTCTGGGAATAAACATGTTGATTGGAAGTTAATCATTTTCTATTTGTGTGTGTGTTTGTGTGTAAGTATGAGGTGTTTGTATATGTGTCTATTTGTGTGGTGTGTGTGTGTGATGTGCGTGTGTGTTTCATAATGATTACGACGAAGTGCGTTCACCTTTCATTGTTGTTTGTCGCTTACCCCTACAAATTACTTCACGTTATGACTCACTTGAAAGCACGTACACCCCCTCCAACAATGTGTGCATTGACAAAAGGTTCCACAATAGAAAACTTTCGCATGATGACAAAGAGAAGCACAGTATATACCAACAGGCGTTTCTCGAACAGGTTCGTCGGTTGCAGAGTTAAAATGTAAAAACTGACAGGTAAATTCATAAAAGTTTATTTGTAATTCATCGTTTTTGTCCAGCGTGAAATCAGAGATTAAAAAAATTTACATGTAATTCGAAAGTAACGCGTAGCAAACTGCAAGCAGCGAATCTATGTTAGCTACAAAAGTAGCGTCGCTCTCATTTTCAATGTCTCTACTGTCCAATAAAATAGAGGCACTATGGCTACCGTACTGCTATTTCGCTATTTAAAACCATGCATAGATAGGGTAATACTTTTAAATAACAATTTCACCAGAGAACCATCCAGCTATCAATATTAGAAAAACTGACGGCTAACGATTTGAAGGTACTGATCGACACCATAGATGAACAGAAGAGATGTGGTCTGCTGGAAGTCGTCTATCCAACTAGATCAACTCTATGCTACTTGAAGTACTTCGATAATCCTCATTACTATAACCTTCTAGTGCAAGCCTGGTGTATTAGATATCCAACTGACGATGCCGAAGGTATTTGTATCTTTTTTAATGAATTTTGTCATTCGTTTATGATTTTATATTTTCTTATTTTATATCTTTATGATTTTTATATCATTTTATATTTCCATTTGTTTGTTCGTTTATTCTTTTATTACTTCACGAACACGGAATAAATTAAATAAATTTATATGTGACGTGATAACATCATAATCGTGAAGTTTCTCAAAACATTTCGAAAATTTTCATTCCTAACTCAAATTCAAGTTCAAACTCTTGCTATACAAAATAGATTTTCACGTTGTTTCAATTTCAAACTTTTGTTTACTGATACTGGTTATAAAATTTCAATTGCCACCAGGAATAATAATGTTGAACAAATATTGCTGGCACGAACTACACCTAAAGACAACGCCATCATCTAACCACGAATGAACCCTAGGTTCGTTGTTATTATACTAAAAATTATTATTTCAATGATTTTAAATTAAATTCTTATAAATATTTATAAGTAATGAAAGAAATAAAGAAGTTGAGAAACGCATTCTGTAGAAAAAATTTCTATTGCACAATTAATAAATGATGCCTAACGTTCGTGTTTTCCATTTGTATTTTTCATTTTATTTATAATATATATTTTATTATGTATTATTTTTGTATTATATTTTATTATGTATATTGTATATATCTTTATTAATTTTATAACATGATTATTTCCTTGACAACAGAAAAAATGGGTGCATGCAAGCACTAACGATTAAGTTATACAAATAATTAAATTTATACAAGAAGATTGGTAAAGAATAAAAAATGACGCTTGTGTGGTGTGTGTGCGTGCGTGTGTGTGTGTGTGTGCATGAGTGTGTTTGTGTGCAGTGTGTTTATTATTATATTTATTTATTCAGATACATACAATATATATCTTATACATTTATTGACATTATTTTCGAAAAGAATGGTCTTTTCTTGACTTAAAATTTGACGACATATAATCATATTTTTATAGTTTTAAATGAAGTAATTTGTGAATTTAAAGACTTGTCTTGGAGTTGTAGTGTGGGTGGATACTTTGATGATATGCGTACCATTCTCTTGTATAGTTGCGGAATGGTGAATTTAATGCTGCATACATCGTTACATTATTTATTTCAATTGCTTAAATAGTAAGATAATGACTGATCAAGTTTCTAGAATTTGTTGTTAAAAAAAATGTAGTATTATTTTAATTATTTTTTTATCGTTTTGCTCGTTTGAAAACTTGGTGGAAAGCACGGAAAGCAAATCTTTGTTGTATTCTTGGGTGTCATTAAAATAATTTCCTTTACACAAACACAACGCACACACTATATATACTATATTAAAAAATTTCTTTGATGCTTTTTAATCAGTCAGGTCATAATCATCATCATCGATATCGCGATGAAATCAAATTGAGAACTTTTTAAATTTTTGAAAAAAGTGTCTTTATTCATATTACGATACTACTTTGTTCAATAAGATACTGTTTGATACTATACTATCAATTAACCAGTCAATCAACAAATAAATCAATCAATCAAACGCTGAATTAAATCAACTGACCAATCAATCAATCTTTTAACTAACCAATCAAACAATCAACTAATTAACCAATAAACCTTGAATTATGTAATTTGAAATTATTTTTGCTAATTATAATAAAAATATTGCAATTTCGTAAGTAAGATAACCTATGGCTTTGTTAAAAATACAAAAATAATTTCAAATTACATAATTCGATTTAAGTGCAATGTTTTAAACATATTGAGTCAAATTTATATCTCATATTGGTTGCAGTTTCGTAAGTAAGCTCACCATGGCTTCAGTAAGCCCATGGAATTATATAATTATATAATTCAATGAGTAAGCCACTCTGTTTTCTAAACAAAAAGCTATACTTTTATTTAATCAACGATAATTTTAAATTAAATAATTCGTTTTAATTATATTGTTTCAAAAATACTTAGTCAAGTAAATATTTTGCATTAGTTGTTTGTTAAAATCCATGCAATTTCGTAAGTGAGCCATAAGCCAAGGTAGATCAAAAGCCCGACCCCTAAATTGACTGAACGAAAATGGATCGTATGGAATTAGCAACATCTATCCAATCTAATCGCCTAACTAAACATTAAGATTTTGGCGCTGTGTTTAAATTTTCATAGATTTAGCGAATTTATATTAAAATGAACGAACTCGGCAAGTTGAAAAAATCTTTTTCTCTAATTAGTCAGCAATTAAACGAAATCGAAACGTATTTCGGTGACATTGGTGTTAAAGGGCAAGCTTTGGACGCGTTCGGGAAACCATTTTTGGATGATTTGAACAAGTACGCCGAACGTTGCAAGTCGGTTTGTAATGGCTTGAAGGAGGAGGCCATTGAGTTGAAGTCCAAAATGAAGGAGGACATTCAGGCGAATGCTTTCGAAATCTCCGAACTCTGTGCCTACCTCGGCATTGACTCTGTTCAGTTTTCAGTTAGTCGTTTTGTTTTTCTGTCTAGTTTTTTATTTTTTTTATAAAATATTAAAATTTTATGCAATTCATATAATTTTTATTTTATATTATAGTTTATAATTTATACATCATTTTTAATTATATATAATTATAATTTATGACGTCATATAACATATAATATTTTTACTATCCTTTCTCATTTTTTCCAGAATTGAATTCAAAAAATATATATTCTCAAAAATATATAGTAAAGTAAATTAAATGTATTTATTTTCTTATAATATAAATAAAATAATATATAAATATTACAATAGAATTTTATTTTTTTAAAACCCATAAAAAATAAATAAAAGTCTAATAGTTAAGTATAGGGTGGAGTACACTACATGATGTATTCAAGTGATTATTGATTTTGATTTTATTTACAAGTAACAAATCATTTGCCTAAATTTAATTTTATCTTTGATGATTTAATTAATTTTTAATCAAATGTTCTCTTTTATGTTGCAGCTAAACGAAGGATTGTCACTGTATGAAAGTTTAGAAGAATTGAAGAAAATTGTTAACCATCTTGAAAGGATGAAAATTGTTAGTTTTCTAATATTTTTCAACCTAACTTTTCAAAATTTTTTAGACTTAGCTTTAGGTCTTGACATTATTTAATATAACAAAATTTAATTAGAACCATTGCACATCAAAATTTTTTCAATAATAAAGAATTTCAAATGTTTATTTCATAAATAAATGACAACTACCATATCATCATCAAAGTCATTAGAGATTTTTCATCATTTTTAAAAATATATCAGAAGGATATGTTATTTTTTTTAATTCAATATGATTCTACTCTTCTGTTTATTGTAAAGTTTTTTTGAACACTCTGCTACTATTCAAACTATTGAATATCAATGAATCACAGGCTCTAGAATTAGAGAAATATATGAGGATATATCTGGAGTATAAAGAACTGGTTGATGAGATGAAACTGAATGACCATCTGACTGATGATCAGAAGAAAATTTATGACATGAATGTGGAGAAAGAAAGGATATTCCCAACAGAACAAACATTAGATTTCATTTCTGAGGTCAATCTTTAACACTAATTTGGACTAATTTTGGATCTGCTATTCACTTAATTTTTTTATTTATGATATCTCTGAGAATTAATGAAAATGTTAACAAATATTCTCAAACTAAGGGGACCAAATTGGCATGCTCCATTTTGATAAATTCATTTTTTCATATTTCAAGCTCAAAGTTCTCAAAGAAAACAACAAGGCAGAATGCATGAAACTCTGCTCGTCCCTGAAAACTATCCTGAATCGTTTGAACATCCCATTTTCAGATGAACCACTAGTATATCGAACATCCGACGATGACGTCTTCATCCAACAGCCCACAGTTGAATTGGTCACTTCGTTTTATGATTTGAAAAAATAAAATTAATATAAAGATTTGTTTCAGTTTGGTTGATTACTTCAATGATTTAAAAATAGTACCCATAATCATGTCGTTGTTACTTTATCCAAAGCTGATAATTATATTAATACTTTCTCCAAAGTTGATAATTATATTAATACTGCAACAGTGTTGTTAATTAATATTATTAATTATACTACTATCAATCAACTACTAAAATTTATTTATTTTTAAAAAATTTTTTCTGCTCTAGCTAAGGAGTAAGTTATTCAAATACCAAGTCTTGCGCAAGACGAAACTGAAACAGATCAGGCAGAGTGTGAAAGATGAAATAGACAGCGTTTGGGCAGCTGGTCACTTCACTGAAGAATTCAAGAAGACTTGCTCTGCTTACCATAAAGGTGCTGGGTGATGGTTGTTGGTTGTTAGGTGTTGGTTAGTTTTTGTTGGTGGTTGCGTTTTGGTTGATTGTTCTTACTCCTAGATGTTGGTTATTGCACGTACGTACACACACACACACACACACTCATTTACATAGATATTGACACATACACATGGGTCTTTGTTGTTGATTGTAATTTATGATATGGTTGGTTTTTGTTAATTCTGTTTGTCGTTAGGTTTTGCAGTTTCATCATAGGTTTTAGCATTGCAAACTCTAATTTTTTCTCGATGTAACTTGAATAATATATTTAATCATAAGACAACGGTGGAAATCATACCCAGAACAACAGCAACAACAACAGCAAAGACGACAGCAGACGAGCTGGTGTTGTTAATAAAAGTAGCAAAAATATTAATAAATATAATAAATCTTGTCTTAACCATTCTAAAGAGCATCACAACAACGATAAAAATAATAATAATAATAATAATACTGATCACAATGATGACGACGACGATGAAGAGGAGAAGGAGATAGCAGCGTTGGAAGGGTACCTTGAAAAATGTAAATGCATTTCAGCTAAGCTCATTCCATTGAATGAGAAGATAGAGAGCTATGAAGAAACTTGGAGAGAACTGGAGGAAGTTGAAGTGAGGGGGATGAGGATGATGATGGCGGTGATGATGATGATGATGATAGCGTTGTTTTGATGATAATGATGTTATTCTTGATAACTACAGGCCAGACTGTCGGACCCAAACAAATTTCAGAACCGAGGAGGCAAGCTGTTGAAAGATGAAAATCTCAAGAAAAAAATTCTAACTATTCTACCTAAGGTTTCTCATTAGTTTTTTTTTCAAATTACCGCGTGCGTGTGTGTGTGTTTTATGTTTAGTTTTAAAAATAAAAAAATTCAATACTGTAAACCCTAAAATTTTTCTGAACACACGCATAGAATGAATCAGACATTAAGAAAGAACTGGAGGAATTGAAGGAAGAGTTTGGATACATGCACAGCATGTCGTCGTCATCATTTGCTGACTCATGTGACAGGAAATGGATCAACTATCACGATAAAAAAAACGGAGAAGCTGTCAACAGGGTTGTAGGGATGGCTGGGTTTTTTCATTAAAAAAAAAATTGTTTTAACTCTTGGGTTTTGTTGTATAGTTTATTTGTGTAACAACTAAATAACGATGTTATTTTCAGCATCGTACTAAGATGGAAACGATGAACCATGAATTGAGATACGGAAGCAAACCTGCCCCCGTTAACAAACGTCACGTCGCTTGGAATTATCCCAAGACCACTGATGACATCAAAAAAGTTAGATTGATGTTTAGAGTTCAAATCTCACCTCTATGTTTCAAATTATGTATCACATCACTTTAGCTTTAAACATTTGCAAAGTATAATTGAGGAACATGTATGTATATATATCTATAAAAGAATTTTTATATTTTAAACTAGGATTGTTTTATAAAATAAATTATTGAGATAATTAATTAATTTTTTTCTTGGACTAGAAACCGGCGCCATTGAAATCTCACAATCCTTCAACACACAAACATCTTGTTTATGGGCTGACTAGATATGCTAGCAAGGAGGTCTCTCACTTTTTTCACATTCCTTGGGGCTAACTTTTTTAAAGTTTTGTTAGCTCATTTTTGAAGTATTGCTGATTTTTTATATTTATTTTAAAAAATAATAAATTATTGACGAAACAAAAAGTTTTTCAATTTTCTTCCCAATGTCTGTTAGAGTTTAGTATCCCAGCCTACCTCTCTTCCATCACATCGTGCTCTCCAGCAAATTCCAGACTCAACTGACGACGATGCTGTTGATGTTAGATTACTTACTATTCAATGAAAATACTATTATTAAGCATAACAATTATTAGTAAGCATAATAATACTATCGGTCTATGCCATAAAAATACTTATACTTAATCACTGAGTTCCTTCATTTATTTAACTATCTTAATTTACAATTTAAGTTCTCCAATCTATTTTTATTAATTTCTTTCATTAGGTCTTTATTATTTAAAAGTATTTAATATTGATAGATTTAGTGGCGAGTATTTTTCTAATTGCACTTTAATTTTTAGGATAAAATGTTTCATTTTTAAATATAGTTAAAGGTGGCACTGTTTCGTTATTTAAAATCTCATTTTTACATCAGTGGTCCATATCATCATTGTGATCTTTGTTGTCTATTTAATTACATCTCTAGCAAATTACTATTGTAAGTTACTATTGTGTCAGTGTTGGTAGAATTTACTTGCTTGTTAGGTTACTAATTTATGATAGTATTTATATAATAGACAACAAGAATTAATGAGACGAGATTAATGAGATTCTAATTTAAATTTACCCATTTAGGTAAATTCTGTGATATTATTTATATTCTTTTCATCAGCCTCCGAGCAAAAGATTAAAAACGGATTAGATATTGACATCCCAGCACTTCCTTCAATTGTTCGAACAATAATTATTTATTCATTTACTCTTTCATTTTTTTCAATCAAACTCTTTTTTTTCATTCCTCAATCTCGGCACTAACATTGTTCAAAGCTTCGTATTACAGTTAAATTATAATAAAACATAAACACGTAACAATAAAAAATATTACTAATTTATTATTACAATTATGATTCCTTCAATATTTCATTATTGCAATAACATGAAAATGCACTTTTTAATATAATTAATTAAAAAATGCATTCAAATATTACCGGTATTAATTTTATACCATTTAAATAAGTTGCTTCTTGTTCCTTGTGTTGTGGGTAGAACTCGTTTTTTTTGTCAATAGTTTTTTCTAGTTGTTACTTTTTTATGTGCTTGTCATAATTTTCATATTTTTTTCATTTCTTAACCATGTGTGACTTCATTTGCATGCTTATTTGAGTTCACTTCCAATTTGACGACTTAAAACAAAATATTGATAAAATGTTAATTTTTTATTGTTAATGAAATTTACATTTTTCAAACTGTATATAGGGTGATCTCATGAATGTTTCCGCCTACTCCGATGGAGCTGAAAGCTAAAAAAATCCGAGCAAATTGTTATTAAAATCGACAGTTTTCATGGCGTACGAGCGAATTTTTGTGGGTGCTTTTTTACAGATTTCTACGAACTGGTTTTATTACTAACTGCACATTAAGTCATTTTACGGATTTGTATTTGAACAACATGAAGATAAGAAAATACTAGTTGGTATACATATATAAAATATGTATTTTAAAAAATTTCGTTGGACATATTGCACTTAATTTGAACTATTTTGATTCATTTGTTTTAATGGAGTGAACTGTTTTTTTAAGAAAAACCTCTATATATTCTAGTGGAATGAAAATGAATAAATATATATAAATCTTTAAGACGTACGTAGTAAAATCATGTATTGAACACAGAGTATGGTAGTTGTGGAATGAAGTGTACATATATACTTTAAAATATCAGTAATAGCTTATATATGTATATGGCTTATATATATATAGGCTTATATATATATATATATATATATATTGCAGCATGAATTCGAAAAATAAGTTTATTTTGAATTTTAATAAACTTGACGTTCACCAAAAAACTTTAGTGAGAAAAATCGAAAAAACGAACTACAAACATTAACGCCAAACATTCGGTAGAATTTATAGAATATTGTAAAAATTATGGTCTATTACCAACATATATATATATATATATATTCGTTTTCGTAATATGTAACATTCATATTTTACTAAAATTAGTGTACTACGGGGTAATCAAGGTTTCAACCAAAATAATAAGTTACAAATTTAAAAAGCTTTCCATAAGATGGTGTTTTGGTATATTCATCTTATTTTGCAATATTTTTATAATATCGGTTGTTAGCGGTGTTTGCTTATGTAATTTTCTATTTAAAAATAGTAAATGTTTCTATTTTGAAAGATTTTATATTATTCGCTAATTAACAAAATGGCCAACAGCGATAAAATGAACGTTTCCACGAACCCTGTTGTATTTTTTGACGTTGTTGTTGGCAGCACAGTAACTTTCTTATATTTTTTCACATTTTATTTTATGGCTTGACAACATAATTAATTAATAATATTAAGGTTTATAAATTAAGCGAAGCATTTTAATTTAATTTTTATTTTAAATTTTATTTATTTTTTGACTATGTGTACACTGTACAGTAATTATTGATTGACCTGACGTTTCATACTTTTTGTTTTAGGAAATTGGTAGGATCAAGTTTGAACTGTTTGCTGACATTGTACCCAGAACAGCAGAAAACTTCAGGTGGACCATTTTTTTAAATTTTATTTTTGAATTTAACTTTAACTTTTTATTATTAAGTATAAAATATTAATTAATTAATAATTTTTCGTTTTTGTCACTTAAATAGTAATTACAAATTCAAATTTTCATTTAATGATTTAATATTTTTTAAATGTTTATTAATTTTTAAAAATTTTTATTATAGATATTTAAATTATAAATTAAGATAATATTTCATAAACAAATTGCAGGCAGTTATGTACAGGAGAATACAGAAGAGATGGTGTACCAATAGGTTATAAGAAAAGTACATTTCATAGAGTGATCAAAGATTTCATGGTGCAAGGGGGAGATTTTGTTAATGTATGTTGTTCATTTAATAATTTTTTTAAGGTTTAAAAATGAAATTATCAGTTTTTGTTTAATGATTAATTAATAAATTATTTTAAAAGTAATTTATTGATCATTAATTATAATTTTATTACCCAATCAGGGTGATGGTACTGGCTTAACAAGTATATATGGTGGTCCATTTGTTGATGAAAACTTTAAACTAAGACATTCAGGAGCTGGTATTTTATCTATGGTTAAAAATGATATTTTTTATTTATTTAATTTTTTCGAAGTCAATGCTCATTAAGCGAATTCGAATTAGTCATGCCATCATTGATAACTATGTAATTTATTTATGATCACCTTATATCATATAGGCAAACAGTGGTCCAGACACAAATGGATGTCAGTTTTTCATAACATGTGCAAACTGCGAATTTTTAGATGGGAAACATGTTGTTTTTGGTTAGATCATCTAATAAGACATAATCATTTTTTCATTCAGGCATATCAAATTTAACTAGTTATACCCTACATTTCTTTCCAGAATTGTGATGTTACATTTGTTGTTTTTACAGTATTTTATTTATTTGACTTACTGCAATGTGTGATTATTTAATTTTATTGTTTTTACACTGAAGGTAAAGTAATAGATGGATTGTTGGTTCTTCGGAAGATTGAAAACATCCCAACAGGCCCGAACAACAAGCCAAAAATTCCAGTTATCATATCTCAATGTGGAGAAATGTGATTGTAAATCAAACTCTATCAAACTTCATTTTTTAATGTTTTTGTTATTCCGAAACAAGTGTCACACCGATTTTTTGAGTTTTTATAATGTAGGCCTGTCAAAAATGCGTTTGTGATAAGCAAGCGTCACTAATACGTTCTTCGGCTCTTCGGATCCAAGCTTTTTTGTGTCTCGTGGTTCGTGTTTCATTTTTCGTTAAACATAAGTGTCTCAAGTGATATATAAAACAATCATTTGACTAGTTAAGTGTCTATTTTTTGACAGTATGTATTTTTGAATGTATGCGTCTTAATTGCACGCATGTATAATGCATTTATGGTCCCAACGCTTGCATATGTGTATACGTGTGTGTTGGTTCAACTTGAAGTAGAGTTTAATATTTCTTATCTTTGATATTAATTATTAAATTTAATATTAAATGTTAATAAAGTGTCGTCAGCGAAAAACCTAACTGGAAAGACACATCGTTCGGATTTGCAAAATGATTTATTATACTTTGGATATTTAATTAATTACATTGTAAATTCACTTTTAGTTTTATTTGTAAACTAAAAACTGTGTCTTGCGTTATCTTTCAATAAGAATCATCATTAAATTGTTTTTATTTCAACATAGTAATTTATCGTTTGATGTAGCTAGGTAGAAAAATGTCTAATGTTAATTACGAGCCTATTTCAGTGTGGGGCCGTTTGTACATATACGCCATCCACGGTTACGTCACTGAAGTGATGTTCACTGCCGCCTGGGAGTTCGTCGTCAACTACAATTGGAAGTTTCCGGGAATGACCAGTGTCTGGGCCCTCTTCATTTACGGATTGTCTACTTTAATAATTGAAAAATTATATTTCGTCATGAAGGACCGTCTGCCACTCTTGGCCAGAGCTTTAATATACACTGTTTGGACGTACTGTTGGGAGTTTAGCACTGGGTATGTTTTGAAACAGTTCAATGCCTGTCCCTGGGACTACACTCCATTCGAAAATGATTTCATGGGCCTGGTGACACTGGAGTATGCACCGCTTTGGTTTATAGGGTCTATCATTGCCGAGCAAGTTGTCATCAAACAGACAAACAGGTTAAGATGGGAGCCTAGTGATTTGGCAGTTCAGAACGATAAGGCTGTCACTAATATTGGTAAAGGTGGAGAAGATTCAGATGGTCAAATGAAAAATGGTGTTCTGAAAAATAAAAATTTATAAATAAATGATTTTTTTTATATTTTTTTAATCCTTCCTCCTTATCTATTAATATTATAAATTAATGATTAAAATTAAATGTAATTGCAAATAATATATTGAATGATTGCTTGAGTCTAATTATATTGATTTTAACATGTAAAGACATAATTGTTATTTTCCAAAATTTAACATATTTTGTATATTTGATAACATTTTGTATATTTTTATTTTTTTAATAATTTTAAATATTTATAAATTTAGGGTATTAGTGTTATAATGAAATGTACATGACATCTAGCCTTCACATGCAATTTTTACCACTGGTAACTACCACATGAACAGACGAAGTTATCGTAACTTTTGAATGTAGGAATTTTAATTTTTGTAGCCTAATTTTTTTATCCATATTTCATTTTAATTCTTTATGAGCTGGTTGAAATAATTTTTTATGAAGTAAAATATTAAATGCTTGCATTTATCGGTAACATTTTTGCATGTTATGTTTTTCTTACTACCTCTTCTCTCATTTTCTCTTTCTCTCTCCTTTTCACTCTCTCTCTCTGTCTTTCTATATAAATACACACACACACACACACATATAGATATATATATATATATATATATATATATATATATATATATATATATTATTACCGATGAATGTGCATAAGTTAATTAGGTATATTTATTGCATATGCATTTGATTGTGATGGATCATATTTTTATATAAAAAATAATGTTTGTTCTACTATATCATTTTGGCATTTACATTGAATTCATTCATCAAATCTTTGAGTCGTGTATGTTGTATATGTAAAGTATGTGTATCTATATGACATGATTTTCAATATTATACCTAATTTTAGTCTAGTCTAACTTGATTATGATAAATCTTTCAATATATTCATGGAATTTAAAATTTTTTAATAGTAAAGAATTTGACAATGAATAATTTCATTATTTTTTTTGTTTGTACCAATTATATGCTTTTAACTTTAAAATGTACAAATTGTGGATGGCGTTATTATATCCAAATAAATACATTAAACATAAAACATACACACACACACACACATATATATATATATATATTTATTTACTCACTTATACACATATACATATATATAAATATATAAATAATGATGTGATGATTATTTTATTAAACACTTATTGAGTTTATTTCGTAATATTCTCAGTTTAGGTGTTTGTAATGTTGTTATTCTCTTGACTGTAACAAATTAACTAACAATTTTTCATAAACCAAGTTGATATCTTTGTTTTAAATTTAAAAAATTGGACGGAATAAAATTCTTGGTAAAACATTCATGCAAAAATAAGTGTCAAATTCTCATTATAATACGCTACAGGTTACATTTCACAAGATCAGTGACACCTTTTCCATTGCAAAACTTGGTAATTGAAATTTTATTCTACTAAGTAGATGAAAAAAAAAAAAAAAAATTTTCAAATTATCTTCATGCAATCAATAAAATCAATAATTTCATATGGATGTGAAGATGAGTGTCTATAATTTAATTCTTACAGTTAATTATTCTCCATGACGAGCTCAACGCTAAATTACTTGTTGAGCGCCGAAGTTAAAAAAATAAATAATTTGAGTTCAAAATCGGTTTAAAATATTTCTTTCGCGTCATTTGCGATAATGTCGAGTTAGTTATTTTGCGTTCATTTTTCATTTTTTGGTTATTTATTATCGTCATAAGTAAGTGAATTAAGAAATTTTCTTTACAAATTCGTTTTTTCTACTAATTCACTACATACACTAGGCAACAAAAAACCGAAACCTAATTATGAAGAGTTCAGAAAGAGACGAGACGAAGAGAAATCTGCACGCCAGGAAAGGATTAAAGATCGTTTAAATGAAATTCGATTAAATAAGTTAGCAAACGTGGCGAAATTGAACGCCGAGCTCAAAGAAAATCAATTCTATATCGGTGCCATTGCAGGAGCAGGTGCAACTCAAAAAATTCAAAAAACTGGCTCTGTTGCTGCTGCCAACCAGAAACCACTGCTGCCGAACAATGCGAAAAAAACTGAACCAACTCTTCAAAGTCCCCCACTTGTCAAGGGATCACCAGTTAAAAGGAAAGTAGAAACGAAGGCAGCCATTAAAAATGTCCCTACCAAGAAGTCTTTTGGTGTTGGTGGGATTGTTTCTGCCAGTGCCAGGAAGTCACCAAGAGTGAACAATGTAAAGAGCAAAGTAGATTTGATCAGTAACAGAAGAAGGTTTGCTTATTTATTTATTTATTGAACTTTTAATTAATGTGCTGTTATTTATCCAATTAAAATTTAAATAATAAATTTATTTTTATTTATAATATGCATTTATTAAATGGTAATAAAATTTTGACCATATTATCTCAGAGAAGAGCTAAATGTTTGGAAGAAAGAAAAGGATTTGCAAATCAAAAAGAAGTAATTATTTTATGGTGTATTTATTTATTTTGTATAAAGTTAATTTAATATATGACTTATTAATAAATTGTATTATGAATTTATTTATGTAATATGTCTGCCACAGGGTTTTTTTATGTTTTTACAAATATATTGGCATAATTCATTTTTTAAAACTTTATAAATCATTCACAATGACCGATTTACTGTTCTTATATCTTGTTAATATTCTTATTATAAAATACTTGTAGATTAGTGTCATCCAACACATCAAAACTGGTCGGGCAAACAAAATCATTCCTGTCCAAAACTACATCAAATTTGTCTGCCGATAAAAAAAGTTTAGTAAAGAATAGTAGTACTGCTGTGAATAAAATCTCATTGAATAAAACAGTTAATCAGTGTCCACCGAATAAGCAAAAGATTGAAAATACTTTTTCAAAGTTGGTAAATTTTTATTTCACACATATTTAGCTATATATAAAAAATTTTTTTACAACATTTTTGCTCCAGTATGTTATCAGTAATTTGTTTGAATAAAGTCACATACATTATACATCAGTTATATTTATAATGTGCAACATAGTTACAAGACAAATTTTTTATGTTGTAAATTTTCAAAAAATATATTTCCAGAAAAGCAGTCCCCATCCAAATTGCACCAACATCAAAAAAGGCTTCGTCGGTCGCTGCCAGCCATCCAGCTCGTAGAATGACAGTCATCCATTCCAATGTGGTCACAAAAAGAAATTCATTATCCAAACAGTTTTTGAAGTCAAGAAAATCAATTGCAGTTGTGTTAGTAGGCTTTACGCCTTTGAATTATTTAATTAGTCAAATCATTTTTTATTTTTTTTTATTTTATTCGAATTAAATTTAAATCCTCGACTTTTTCATTTTAGAGCAAATAGTGCATTGGGTTTTTCAAATAAACACGATGATGTTGCCCTGAGGAAGACTGCAAACAACACTAAATCAACAACAAAGTACGTTATAATTTCTGTCCTTGTTATTATATCCATTTGTCTAATCTATTTTTTCAAGTCCGATTTTAAATGTTGCACACCAATGCATGCTCTCTTAGAAATCAACAATCACACATTTTTTTATTCACCTGTTCATTTTCTCTTGTTTCATTCATTCTCCATAGATACATCTTACAGGCATTCATAAATCCAATCATTCATCATTTATATCAATCATTCATCCTTCCATTTTTTCTTCAGATCAGCTGAAGTAGTGATAGCAGCGACACAGCAGCCACTAACCACAGAACTGCAACCGCATAATCAACGGGCAACAACGTCAGCAGCAGCAACATCCACAACTTCAACACAACCACAAAAGCCCATTTCTTACACAATTGACATCAAGCCAATACCTTCTAGCGTAACAAAGAGAAGAAGGACAACCATGTTTAAATCACAGTATCAACCAAAGGAAAACCTGACTAAATCAGTCATGAAGTTTGTTTTTTTTTCTTATTTTCTTATCATTTTTTGTGTAAAAGTTGGCTCCATCAATTTATTTTATCAATGTTCACAAGAAGTGTTTCTCTTACTAAGATTAATTTTGTGCTCAAATACCTTTAACTTCAAAACATTGAAAATTTCATCAAGTTGTACAAAAATTTTTTTAAATTATTCATAAAGTTGTAATTATTTTTGAATCTTGAAGAGAGAAGTTGACAGATTGGTTGAAGACCCAGGGCAAATCACCGACTGCCTACAAGCGTCACATGTGCTGCTACGGTCTGCACAAGGATTCACCCTTACACTCGTCCACTACTAAAGTTTGTGTTTGTTGTATTGTATTGTAATGTATTGTATTGCATCTTTTTTGTATTTGTTGTATCTAACCTCTAAAATACTCTATAATTTTCAATGAGTTGAATTAGTGGATAATTGAAATGTTAATCCATTAGAAAGCACAGCCTAAGGAGCATATGAGGTTGAAGAATTTAAAATTGGAATCCATCAAATTGCCATCTCTCTCAATCTCTCTCAATGCCATCTCTGACAACGACGACAACATCACCAGTGATAAAAACGACGTTAAAACGTTAACAATAACTGAAGAGCCAGCATCATTAGATAAGAATGAAGAGCCGACATCATCAGATAAAAGAGAAAGGAGGACCACAGAGGGTAATGTTGCTGGCTGTGTAGCACCACAATCTGAAAGAAAGTTGCCAAATAGAGGTGTAAGAATAATGGGTGAAGTCCAGGAAAAAAATGTCTTTAGGTCTTCTGATATTTTCTATCTGTGCAAAGAGTTGGTAGTTTTTTCAACTGGTTCTTATTTCATTATTATTAAAATTTACGTTTTTATTTTCTCTAAACTCTCACCTCATTGTTATTAGTTCATTGTTTCAGTTTTCAAAATGATATTTAGTGTTGAATTATTATTAATATGGAGATACCATGCTTGATTTAGTTTCCTTTTTAGTCCTGTATGTCATTTTATAAACTCATTTTGTCATTCAATCCATCTTTTAATATTTCAAAATGTTCTTGCCCCATCCTCACAGAATCAAAGAAAATTTGAACAGAACATCCAGCTTTTTGGACAGAAGTAGTTTGATAAACGTTGACTGCAGCAGCAGCAGCAACAACAGCAAAAGTCAAACCACCCCAGCGTCAAAAAGAAGCTTCGAAAAGTCCATCATTAAACCTGGCAAAACAAACAATGATGGTGATGAAAAGAGAGATGATAATGGAAATGACAAGAGAGATGATGATGGAGGCAAGAGAGAGGGCGATGATAAAAAAGATGAACACCTCGGGAACAAAAGCGTTAAAAAATGTCGTTTCCATCACGACGAAAAGAGAAATGGGAGAAACGATAACGATGATAAGGGTGGTGATGGTGATGAATCAATTCCGCCATTTTTTGGTACACCACATAAAAAGTGCTACGTCATCACGCCAGTTCGAAGGTCAACCAGAAAGAGTTGTCTTGCCACAAAACACTCGGTAATGGTGCGTTGTTGTTCACTTTCTTTGTCTATATATTTTATATATATATATATATATATATATATATATATATATATATATATATATATATATATACACGCACGTGTATATACACATACAAGCGCACAACACACACATTTGTATGTTGCATATTCATGTGATGATTTTTTTCATAAAGTAGGCCAAAATTCTCAAGTTTTTTCGTTTTACGAGCTCAATTTTCATATTTCTCAAATTAACTACGTCGTTACTTTCCAAGGATGGTGACGTCATAGTGGAATCGATGGATGAACTTCCTGTAGAGACGAAGGAAAGAAGCATCTTCAGATCAAATAAGAGAATAGCCATCTTTGGAAACTCGGATGCTGAAAGGGATAACCATAACAATAATAATAATAATAATAATAATGGTGGTGGTGAAATTGATGGTAAAGGTGTTGAGGAGAGTATGAATGATGACGATGATGATGTAAATAGCGATGATGGTGATGGTGAAAATGCTAAAAGGCAATTGGAGTTTGATTGAAATCATACTGTCGACTCTGTTCGTGTGTATAATTGAAATGCATGGCCGCAAACTGATACACAGTATTTATGTCGCAGTATGTATGTATCTATGTATGTATGTATGCCTGATGTTACAAATGATAGCCTCTATCTATGTCTTATTGATATTATCAAATATTATTCAAGTGCATGTTATATGGATTATTTCACGTTAACCAGTTTTGTTATTTATGCAGCGCTTTTTTTTAGAAACTTGAGTAACTTCTTAATCGCACGTTTTAATGTTGATTTTTACTCTCTGTTAAATTTGCTTACTTTGTAATAACTAACATTTGTTTTATCCTCCGTAGTATTTTGTGTACATGTACATGTGTATGCATTACGAACAAATCTCAACTCTATGTAAATTATGAACTATTTGAATTCTTATCTCTATTTCTATTCATTATGAAATGTGTCTGTCTTTTGTTTGGATTTATATGTTTGGAGGATGGTGTAGATTATAATTAAAAAAAATTTAGTTTGATACAGCCGAGTGCTTATGTTAAATAATAATAAATGAATTGTTCTTATTTGAAATCGAGAGCCGTTTTATCATTCAAAAGTCAATCAAATCAGTTTAATTTTTCCTCTTGGCATTTCAATTTCCATACAATCGTGAAAATTTCTTAAAATAAAAATTGTATCATCCACAAATCGAAACACGATCCGGATTTGGTGAATGGCTGGCTGTCAGCTCCAGTTTCTAGACAATTCACCGCAAGTGTGCCTGTGCAATCAAGTTTTAATTGTGGGACTCTTACTTCTACGTTTCACCACTGAAGTACTATATTGAGAGTTTATGTTACTTTTTATCCTTCTTGAGATCAATTTTTAACAAGTATTTATACTTAAGTAACTCCTTATATCACTTTTACTTGAGTAACACTTTATATCGCTTGTACTTTTACTTAAGTACTGTAGTTCTGTACTTTTTACAACACTGCGTTGTCAGCGTAAGACGTGCTGCAAAGTTTTTCAAAAGCCTTCGTAATTCAATTTTAAAACGTCTGCTTATACATATGTATTTACATCACACACACACGTAAATGTGTGCATGTGTATATATATATGAATGTGTGTGTGTATATATATATATATATATATGAATGTGTGTGTGTATATGAATGTGTGTGTATGTTTGTGTGTGTGTGTAATATATGAATGTGTGTGTGTGATGTGTGTGTATATATGAGTGTGTTTATCTAATTATCTAAATATTTAAACACGACTGTAAGCAGACTTGAAGATAATTTAAAACAAAAATTCATCGTTAATACTAAACAGCTAAATATTAAACTAGATATAAACAGAGATTATATCGTAATGAGAGATTAAACATGATTTATTATAAATATGTGAATATAAAATATAGTTATATAGTTATATTATAAATATATAATTTAATAATATAATTACATAATAAATATTATATAATATAATTATATAATAAATAATACAAATATGATTATATAACGAAAGATTAAATATGATTTGAGGCGATGATGATGATGATTGTGATAGTGATTATGATGATGATGATAATTATGATGATGATGGTGATGACTGGATAGTAAAGAATTTTTTGAATGTTTCAAATTGGAATATACCAGCGAATCTTGGTTAAGGCCTTAGACTTCTTTATAGTATAGATGTGCATGGCTAAGTCACTCAGTGCTGCTGTTTAATTGCAAAGAAATACCCACCCATCACATGCACTGTGTGTGTGTGTGTGTGTGTGTGTGTGTGTGTATGTGTGTGTGTGATCTGTGCGGATTCACGCGTGTTCACATGCACTGTGCGTAGTTGATACCTCTGAGCTGTAATCGAGAAGGAATTACTAACAATAAAATCAATTTTTTATGAAAAATTCATCAAATTACAATGACAATGTAGGCGTTCGTTACAGTATATAACACATGTACTACAACTACTAAAACATCACCAAACACTGAAGCATTTATTTATTTAGCACAAAAAAAGTAAAATTATACCTGTAACAATGCTACCTAATTTATTGTGTGCTTGAAATTACAAAATTACAATTACAAATTACAACAGATGATGATTACAGCAAGAGATGATATGGAATTAAATAAAGTAACAATTTAACATCACAACAACAACAACACAATACTAACAACAACAACAGCAACAACAATAACAACAACAACAGCAACAACAATAACAACAGTACCAACAACACCAACAACAACAACAGTACTAACAACCAACAACATCAGCAACAAAACTAACAACAACATCAGCACAACGTCACAACCAGTTGCAACACTAACAACAACAATTTCATTCTCCAAACGTAAACACAGGGCGTTTGTACTTCGGAATTTGGCACCCGTGCAAAAATCACGTTTCACTACATTTCTGATTGTGACACTAAGGTAGCTACGAGTGCTGACTATTATTTGTTATTACTACTACTATTGTTGTTATTATTACTGTTATTGTTGTGGCTGTTGTTGTTGTGTTGTTGTTGTCGTTTTGTTGTTTTGTTGTTGTTGTTGTTGTTGTTGTTGTTGTGTTGTTGTTATTATTAACTTTATTTATTTAGAGAAAGTTTTTAATACCACTGATATTGCTGCTGATGTGTGGTTAACATTTTTGTATAGCTACAACAACTAATAAATAATAATAATAACAATAATAATATTATTATTATTAATAAAATCATTGATAATAATGTTAAACAAAATATAATTTTTATAAATAAAAAATGAACGGACTCATTGCAAGGTCCAAAGAATTTTTTTTCAGTTGGTAGCGTAAACATTTATCACGTCACATTAAAATTAAAACATGACAGCAATGAAATGCTATGAGAAAAATGTTACAATATTAGAAACCTGACGCGTAAAATTAATAATAATAACTGAAATAATATTAATAATTAATTAATAAGAAGAATAATAAGAATAAATAATAATAATGATAATTAATAATAAGAATAAATAATAATATAGATAGTGAAAGTAGCTCCCATATATATGACTTAGAAAAAGGTTTCAATAAGATGTTGCTTCCATATTTTTACCGTATCAAGATGTATTGTATAACATTCATTCATTTATTATTCATATATTCATTCATTCCTTCATTCGCTCATTTGTTCATTCGCTCATTTGTTCATTCGCTCATTTGTTCATTCGTTCATACGTTCATTCGTTCATTCATTCATTCGTTCATTCATTCATTCGTTCATTCATTCATTCGTTCATTCATTCATTCGTTCATTCATTCATTCGTTCATTCATTCATTCGTTCGTTCATTCATTCGTTCGTTCATTCATTCCTTCATTCATTCATTCATTCATTCATTCATTCATTCATTCATTCATTCATTCATTCATTCATTCATTCATTCATTCATTCATTCATTCATTCATTCATTCATTCATTCATTCATTCATTCATTCATTCATTCATTCATTCATTCATTCATTCATTCATTCATTTATTCATTCATTCATTCATCCATCCATCCATCCATCCATCTTACTTGTACATCATCACATAAGAACGTCACATTGGACTATCCTACTCACCACACAAGTCAACTTTGTTCACTTAATTAACCCTAGTCACATGTGCACGTGTGTTGTGAGTGTGTGTGCTTGTCTGTGTGTGTGTGTTTGTGTGTGTACGCATGTGTGTGTATACAGTATGTATCAATGGGTGTACATGTGCATGATAGTGTATGTTTGTCTGTGTGTGTTTGTTTGTATGCATGCGTGTATGCTTCGATGGGTGTACTTTTTGTATATACATGGGTGTATTTTTGTTTATCATTGTGCGTTAATGTACAAAGAATTTTTACGTTTGTGTGTATGCATATACGTGTAGGTTACATACATCATATATACATAATGTATATAGTATATATATATAATGTATATATATATATATATATATATATATATATTGTATATATATAATATATATAATGTATAAATGTAATGTATGTGTATGTGTATGCATACGTGTTTGTGTGTGTGTGTGTGTGTGTGTGTGTGTGTGTGTGTGTGTGTGTGTGTGTACAACCGCCAGGGAGCAGATATATTTATAAGATGCGTTAGGAGGCTTCAAGTAACCGCCACCAACTTAGTAAATTTGTGGCATCTTGGTTTTTTGTTACTCAAGTTGGTTACAAGTTTTATATTAAGTTTTATTTTCACGTAACTTAATTTATTTTTAAATTTTTAAAAATCTTTTAAAGTATATAAATATATATATATATATATATGTGTGTGTGTGTGTGTGTGTGTGTGTGTGTGTGTGTGTGTGTGTGTGTGTGTGTGTAGTTTTTGTACGTGTATGCACGTGTAAAATTACGTATAATTAAATTAAATAGATAAAATACATTAAGTTAAATAGCAATACTTTGTAGTGTAGTGTAATGATAGAAGATAAATGTTTTAATGTTTTAACATCATTAACACTTACAATATTCAGCTGTACTTTAAGTAGAGTTACTCGCAAATTGTACTGTTTGACCGACCAATAATGCAACAAGCATTGAAGGTAAGTTTTTTTTATTTTATGTGTATAAATTTCTAATTTTGTGAGTTTTATTTTTATTAGGTAAATATATTTTGTGTTATTTTTGTATTTATGAATTTCAAATATTTTCAGTTTTATTATTAATTAAGTTTTTATCAATCATCAATTCATTCATTCAATCCATCAATCAACCAACCAATCAATCACATGGAGAATAAAAAATGCCAATTGGCAATTATAATCAATATAAACAAAGATTATCTATCCTTTATTTAGCATATAATAGAATTTAAAATAATCATCTCTTCCTAAAAACCTATATTTTATAAATAAAAAAGTTCTGCGTATGTATGTGTGTGCGTGCTTATGTGGCGTGTGCGTGTGTGCGCGGAGTGTCTGTAAACGTAATAGTTAAACATTATTATTATTATTATTATTATTATTATCATCATCATCATCATTATTATTATCATCATCATTATTATTACTATACGTTTTAAAAGCCTTCAAAATTAAAATTTAACAAACATCTTCTTAATGACATGCATCGTATGCATCATGTGGTAGAAATATTTAAAATACTTTTTATATAATGACAGCAATTATAACTAAATACTCACTACTACTACTACTACTTACTACAACTGGTATTACTACTACTACTACAACTACCGCTGCTGCTATTGCAGCTGCTGCTGCTACTGCAGCTGCTGCTGCTACTACTTCTACACTAATTATACTACCACATAACAAGTTAGAATAATTAAACAGCAGCTTAACGACGAGTTGTTATTATTAATGGATCTTCAAATAGTGGCTATCAAGAAAAAAATGTCTGTACGTGCTTCTGTCTGTGTCTGTGCATGTGTGAATGTTATCATTATCAATTGTTGTATTTAGTTTAGGCAGTTAGTGTTTGGCTTACGATATGTCTGAATTAGTTTAAGATAACTTATCCATAGCCTATTAACTGTGTATTTTAATCATAAAAATGACGATTTAATAATCTGACTATGACAGTGTATTTGGCGACAATGACTGTGACTTCGTTTCGTTGTTAACATCGCCATTCTTATCTACTGTACATTGCACGCTAATATTTTCATTCATTGCTTGTACCATTGTTAAGGATTTTAATATTGATATATCAGTGACGATAAAAAAAAAATTGAATGTAGATAAACACACGCAAAAACACCTACACACACACACGCATAAACACCTACACACACGCGCGCGCCTACACATACACGCACGCACGCACACAACAGAAATACACACACATACTTGCAGTGATTATGCATATGTGTTTTTTTTGTAGCCAAACACATTTACACGTACAACACACATATAAAATATACAAACAAGAAAAAGAGAGAAAGAGAGAAGGATAGAGAAAATGAATAAAAGAGAGATAGAGAAAAAGAATGAGACATGAACCTTTGGAACACTTGAACAGTTAGTTATCAGATGATGATGATAACTGAAGTTAGAACTACATTTATATGTGTGTATATGCGTGTGTATATATATATGTATATATATATATATATATATATATATATGTATATATATATGTATATGTGTGTGTGTGTGTGTATGTATATGTGTGTGTATGCACGTGTGATTTTGTCTATGTTTGTATATATAGGGTCCAGCAATTGTTTAATTTTGTTATAAAAATTCGTGTCTTTCTGAAGAAGAGTTTTTTGACTTGTTTTATATTTTGTAATAAGTGGTTTGTGTTCGCATTAAAACAAGAAATTATTGACAATTATCAAGAAATTTAAAATGATATATATTAATGATAATTATTCATAATGATAATAATAAATAATTATGGAAATTATTATGATAACATGAAGTTCTTTTTAACGTTATAACGATTGTCGTGCGAAAAAGTACTCGACGAACGGCTGAAAGAATTGGGAAATATTCAAAAATAATATTAATACTCACCGACCACACACATCTACACATACAAACACACACACACATACAATCAATCATACGCACGAACACATATACACACAGTTATAAACGTAAAATTTAAGTAGCAATAAATGTTGGTTAACTGAAAATAAGCAGGCGTTTTATATAGCAAGTCACACCCCACACACACACAAGCATACACAAACACATATACTTACACAAACACACACAAACAAACATATACTTACACAAACACAAACACAAATACGCGCTCATATGAAATAGCGATTTTATTTAGACAAATGTTTGGATGAATAACACTGTCTATTTTCATTAGAGAGTTTAATAACTTTTTTTGTTATCTTTTTCAGTTCGTGAAAAAAACTAAATTGTACATTTAAAAATATTAAATTTTCATTTTCAGAACCTTGTTACAGAGCAAAAATATAAAAGAATACAGAAAATACATGCAAAGGCATTCAACCAATGATGAAGAACTATTGATACAGACGTTCAATTAAACACGCGATGTTTTTCACCGCCTAATCCGCGCCTACAAGTATCAACACCTAGAAATCGACTCCAAATACCGGTATAATATACCGACCAGATGTACCAATCGAGTAATATCGATGTGAGAAGCGTTGCGAGGGTTGAATATCGCCATGGGCCGTCGACCGAACCGAACTATTCGTCGGATCAGCTAGTGTTGTCTTTCTGTTGCAAAGTCCAGAAAGGATAACAAAGGCTTTTTCGACGGAAGTTTGTTTTCTGTTGATGTTTGTTTCTTGCAATATCTGGTGAGATTCAACTCCTCCAACTACTTCTCCACATCTAATTCATCACATTCATCATTATCCTCATCATCAACATCATCATTGTTATCTTTCTTTTCAACGTCATAATAATCATCGACATCATCATCATCTTCCTCTTTTCATCATCATCTCACCCACCCAGTCATCTTTAGTATTTTCCTTTTCAACTTCATCGCCATTCCTCTCATCGTCCAAATGACAAAATTTAATCATGAAATATTTTAAAGATAGAAATTAAACATTTTGCCCGACTTCGTTAGCAAGGATTTAGTATAAGTTTGTATATGTGCGTATGTATAGACAGACCATTGAATGGTTAGTTGTATGGATGTGTAAATATCTGTATATCTGTGCGTGTGTGTTCGTAAATTTGTACGTGCATATGTGTTTGTGTATATCTATGTAATAGATACTATACATATACAATTGTGTACCTGTACATTGATATAAATATATATATATAATTATATATATATATATATATATATATATATATATATATATATATATATATATCAAGAAAACAACGTCCTACCTCGAGGAGCTGGGTCTCTGGACGGTAAACGAAGATTGATACACATACACAAATATATAGATACATACATACATACATATATATATATATATATATATATATATATATATATATATATATACACACACCACACACACACACACACACACACACACACACATGTATACAATTGTATCAAATATAAAATTTTGCTTACAATACAATTTAGCGGCGTGTTTCAGATGAACCAGACAAGGAACGAACGACACTTCACAATGACCTTTGCCTGGTTAGCAAGCATTCTTCAACAACTTCTAACTATTTACTTGAGCTATCTAACGTGTATGTGTGTGTGTCTGTGTGTGTGTGTGTGTGTGTGGTGTGTGTGTGTGTGTTTGTGTAACAACACTAATCACTAGGACAACGATTAATCGTGATAACGCATATTGTGTTGATTTAATGATATGTTGGTGAATATGATAATATGATGATGATACATGTAATGATTGCAGGGATCGGGACTATGATGGTTATAACTGCGATGAAGACATTGTGATGACGATGATGACGAATGGAGAGGATGATTAACAACGAGTAACAACGACAAATGCATTATTTGTTAAACACAGTTACACAATTTTTTGCCGTACACATGTTTTTTATATTTGGTGTAACGTATTTTCCACTTATTTAACAATTCAAGATAAATTTTTGTATCTATATGATACAGCTGCCAAAAAGAAACCGCTGAAACTTGTTTTTTTTCAAAGTAATAAAAAATTCTTAAAATTTAAAAAAAATTGGTGAAAATTTTAATATTTTTGTGTGATGATTTCGGGTTTTTGTTGCTTAAACACACCTTGATTTAGCGAACTTGAACATTATTAGCTTAGCTCGTTTTATATAGATTTATAGACCAACCATTGTAGTTTTTAGTAGATTTTTGCAAAACTTCGTGTATAAAAGTATATATTATAGACGAACTTTGCCCGAATGATGAATTAAAAAGCACTGTAATTGACACGTTTTGAATATATAGTTTATTCAACTTTAATCATTAACTTTTGTAAGAGTCAAACATTCACAAAGTAATTTTTATTAGGAAAAAAAGTGTTTGAAATAATTGTAAAGTTTCAGCTGACAACGGAAATACGAAATAACGTTTTATTGCACGTATAATATAAATAACAATGAATAAATGAAATAAGAACAGCAATAAAAATAAATTTTATTATCACGCGTTTATTTATATTCACTTACATTTATTGAGATTTTATATCTGGCAAACAGAACCTTACAATACTTCAAAATTCAAGTGGCTCAGTCACTTGAAGCGTCAAATAGCTGTAAGAACGAATATCACAAATGCATGAAATATATAACAATTTATACAATTCGACAACAATACCAACACTACTAATGCTGCTACTATTAATACTACCGCTTCTAGAATTACTACTGCCATTGACAATCAAGTATTTATTTAATTTATACCAGCCAGACATTATTATAAATATTATTAAACTCCAGCAGAATTAGGCATGAAACCCATAGGCAAACCCACAGGCACACAAACTCAGAAAAACTCCGACAAATCCTTTTCACTTTTTGCAAACGAATGAATTATAAAGACGAAGAGCCCGTGAATATTCCTTAACGTAGATGTTCCTGAGAACGTTAGTGAATTCGTCAACAGGTTTGCATGTCAACATTTGCAGCTGGGCCAGCCAGAACTCCACCCTCTTCCTAGCTTGTGATCTGGGGTAGGATGTGTTGGGTGGTATACTCTATAATTATTTGTTAAATATAGTTCTTGAATATATAATTAACACGAATTTATATGTGAAAAAAAATATTTGTATATGCTCTAAGTTGACTCTCTCAAATGAAATAAAGACCAAATAGGTTGAATTAATTACGTTAAATTTTAATTAAAGTATGACTGAACAAATAAACAAACAAAAGAATGAAGGGGAGATAAGAGTGAACGAAAAAAATACATAAAAAACGAATGCCTGCACGCACGAACGAATGAATGAAGGAACAGCAAATGAACGAATAAAATGAACAAAACGAATTATTCAGCAAACCTGGACTTTGTGCCTCTAGCAATGCACGAGCTGGCCTTAAGTATCAGACAAGAACATTTTAAAATTATAATAATAATTATGATTATTACTATTGTTGTTTGTTATCATCATTATTATAACTTATACAATATTAAAAATAACAAGAAAAAACCCGCCATAATTCCAAATCAACTTACACACGCACACCCAACAAAGCACACATCCAATTATTTACAAACACAGGCATGTATGTGGCATTTTCGTCATCATCTTTTTAAAAAGGCAATTCAAATTAATTGTGGAAAAGTCAAAACAACAATGAATAAATGATCTAATTAAGAGTTGCATTAGTAAGGATTGAAATGAACATACTCTGCATATGTTGCTGCAACTTGTCGCCGAACATTTCTGAGGCAGGTCTAGTGCAGGATAACTTTGTTTGATTGAAGCCGAGGTCTGAATAGCGAGGATTCAACAGAACATAGCAATTAAAAATAAATGAGAAGTAGATAACATTATAAAAATTTTTAACCGCGAACTTGAGAAAGCAATAACCTAATAAAAAAAATCTTTTTAGAAAACAAAATTGATTTTACTATATCAGAATCTCTTCTACCATCATCATCACCATCATGGCTGGCTTTGCTACCACTTGCATTACTGCAGTTACATTCATCATCATCGTCACCATTATCATAATTATTACGACAAAAGTCATCAGTATCATAGTCGTCGTCACAATCATTTCTTCCCCCAGTTCTGCCTAATTTAGAGTTAGGTTGTTTGTGTGCGCAATACGGCCTTCCGAGGTATTTCAGATAAGACTTGCAGATTACGCACTTATTATCGTCATGGCACAAGCTATCTGCGTCTGGCATGACACCTACGGAAGGATTTGTAAAAAAAAGGCGGTTATACCTGCATAGCACAAAATGCACTGAAAATAAAAACACTGCAGTGAACAGAATTTGAACATTGTTACAGTTTGTCTATCTTCTAGACATTTATTAGAAAATAAATTAAGCATCCATAAATAAATACATAAATAAATATCTTTCATGTACATCTGTCAGCATTTCTAGACTTGAGTTCTTTCATCAATTCACTTTGCCTCAGTTTAGTAACCTTTAAAATTTGTAATTTTGACTAAACTTGTTTAATTTCTATTAAATTAAAGTTTAATCTTTTAACAAACAAACAAACAAACAAACAAACAAACAAACAAACAAACAAACAAACAAACAAACAAACAAACAAACAAACAAACAAACAAACAAACAAACAAACAAACAAACAAACAAACAAACAAACAAACAAACAAACAAACAAACAAACAAACAAACAAACAAACAAACAAACAAACAAACAAACAAACAAACAAACAAACAAACAAACAAACAAACAAACAAACAAACAAACAAACAAACAAACAAACAAACAAACAAACAAACAAACAAACAAACAAACAAACAAACAAACAAACAAATCGTAATTAAATGATCTATTTCTTATACCTGTGAGAGTAAAAAACAGGATGAAGATCTATAAATGATGGCATCCACCCAGAATTTGAGAATAGGTTGGCAATCCTGAAATGTATGTTCATGTGGGTTATTCGTTCCTCTTTAGTTTCATTACAAATTTTTGAAGAAGGGGTAGATAAATAAAAGTTGAACTTATTAAAAAAAGTTGGCAAAAATGCCAATAATATCAAAAAGGAAGAAAATTTATTTATTAAACGGAATAAAATTATAAAAACTTTAAATGGAAACATTTTCACAGTGTGATACTTCTGTATGTAACTTGGTGGAAAGAAAAAGATGGAGGCAGGCAGTTTCTTGGTAGCCAGTATGTTCATCTGTGACTGACACGAGTTCTTCATACGAGTCACTTCTAGCAGATTAAATATCACCACAGAATCTGAAAATTATTTTTAATCTATTAAATGAATTTTTAATATAAATTTTACTCTCTGTAAATATTGAATATGAAACTATTAACTAAAACACTTAAATTTAGTTACCTTTGAATAGTTCAATCAGGCATGGCAATGTTAATTTTTTATCTAACTCCTACAAATAGATATTTTAAAATTAGAAATATAATTATTGAAAAAAATTATAAACAATAATTAAATTTAAAAAATGATAAAATTGATTATTAATAATTATATAGAAATTATTTACTCTAGTCTAGTACCAACTTTCTTATATTTGAATTTTTCATGGAAGACCAATGGCGCAGCCGTTGTTAGGTGTTTTGTGTAGAGTTTGTCACCAAAAATGCATGTCTCCAGCAATACTGTTCTTTTTATGAAGGAACTGTTTAGAGTACTTGATATCTTTATGAAAATTTAGTAATTTCAATTTAAAATAAAAAATAAAAAACTACTAGCAGTAATAATGATAACACTTATTTATAGTTTTAAACTAGACAGGACATTTGACTAGAGATTAGAATTTGACTGGAGACGATTCTAAGGATCTAAATTCTAACTAAGCTTAAGAACTTTATTTATTAATTAAGATCTATCTATCTAGTCTAGTAGATAGTATAGTTAAGTAGAAGAGATACAGGTCAGGTAGGTTGATTCAAATTAAGAAGTTACACAAGTCACTAACTTTTGCTCCTAATGTAAAAAATAAAGACGCAAAAATCAAAAAATGCAATAGCTTATTGCTAGTAATGGTAAGTTAAGTAAGTGGTAGTCACACACACACACACACACATACACAAAATGACAAAAAACATAACAGGACAGACCGATTCGATTTCAATTTCCGCTGAACAGGCTAATGCCATGAAAAATGCAAGTTTAACTTTCAATCATGTCCACTTAGTTCTCACGTTTAAAATTTCTCAAATGATCCGGAACAACTTAGGCTTTTTAATTTTAATAATTAATTAGGCATTTTAATTTTTCGAACATGTCTAACATGGCGCCGAAGTTTAAAAAACATTTCGGAGATGTGCAATCATATTTAATAATATTTGATAGTTTAAAAAAGTCTATAAAATTATATTGTTCTAATCTCCTGAAGATCCCACTTCTGACGCCAGTGTTGTAACATCCTTGACCTCGTAACTGCCAACACCGATGTTATAGCCTCAATAATCTCTATACTCCAACACCGTGTTGTAGCTTCCAGCGATAGTCAAGAGTTCGTTTATCCGTAGGTTCAAGATTTCCGATAGATGAACACGACTACTTCAAACGCAAACTTAGTTGAACGTTTATTTGAATACCGGCGGTAATAGAAACAATAAATAACTCCAAATAACTACATAAACCACATTCGCATCTTCGCATCGAATCACAACTTTTACCACTCAACCATGGAATTATATAACTTTCATAATTATATAACTTATATAATTCAATGCACTCAACTGAGTTCCGTCTTCTTCCTTTGTTGATTTTTTCTGCTTCATCCTTTTGTTTCTGGAACCTCTTCTCTTTATGTAGCTACCGATCTGCTTGTAAATGTACCAAATAAAAGTGTCACGTCTCTAAATGAATTTGCAACCCTTTAATTAATTTACAACCCTCTAATTAATTTACAAGCTTGTTCATTTCTCAATGCATGCTTAACGATTTCTAACTATTAGTCCTTATCTCAACCTCACGTCTGTAACAATATGTTCTATATATAAAAAAATAAAAACACATAAAATATATATAATATAATAAAAGTAGTTGAATCGGCAGAAATATGAATGTGATAACACGTTCAACTGTCTGCTTCATCCATCCTACTTATAAATTAATAAAAATTAGTATTGTTGTTACTGATATTTTATATTTATTGATGATTGAACTATAGTTCAAGTAATTGTTGGTATGGAAATCATTTTTGAACACATCCACGTATAGTTTATTAGACCACAAGTTAAATGATATTAAATACCAACAATGGGATGAAGGATATTGCAGTGTTTGTATATATCATAAATTAAATAATGGACTTGTGATGAATGACGAATTTAGACATTTTTTGAACGAGTGCTGATCTAGTCATGAATTTAATATGAAACATGCACTAAACCGTCACCCATCCAACAAAATAGTCAGAAATTTATGAAGAAGTAACGTTATTTGGTTTATTGCAGATGTGCCGATCGTTCTACAAACATAAAATTTATAAAATACCGATTTGGGTATTGTGGTACGCCATTCCTGTTGATGAGTATTTCTCTAGTCATGAAAATTATCGACATACCGACATGAACTCGAGCCATACTCATCGACAGTTGCCTGGCTGATCAATGACAATTTCTAAGTCTAATTTTAAACTTTTCGGACTCTTAAATGTTTCGTTCATTTTTGACATTACCTATATGTTCAAAAAAATGCGGATGACGAATGAGTGTCGCGATCACGAAGCATGTAGATTAAAAAATTTTTACTCACCTATGTAATCAGCGACATCCTGCAATTCAGTTAAACCTTTCATCAAAATTTTTGCAAAAGACTTCGGCAGCTGCTTTTTTAAGACATTTGTTATCTCTCTCAGTCGTTTCAGTCAGTCGATGAATAATTAATTATTACTATCAGAATCAAACAGACAACATACAGTCCAGTTAAACAACTACGAACAAACACATGTGTGTCGAGTCTAGTTTAAAAATGTAACTGCAAACATCCGAATGAGCACAGTCATTTATAGTATCAATCAACAACAACACACGACAACAACAAAAGCAACAACACGACAACAACAAAAGCAACAACACAACAAACACAAAAGCAATCGTAAAGCCATTAACGAAGCGATTCTTACATATTCCACATACTGAACCACGTATATAACACGTCCATACAGAACTATCAGTATGTATAACACTTCTTTTGTAGCAAGCTTTATACATTCAGGTTAGCGGGTAGTGTATAAGAAAACACATATTAAAGATTAGTTTACTTTATAGATCACATCGTATGAGTGTATGGCAAAGTTTATACACACATGTGTTAATACAAACTTAAATTTATTCAAGACATTGTGTACGTGTTGATGTGTGTTTGTATGTGTGTTTGTGTGTGTATTTGTATACGTACGTGTGTGTACATCGACTTATATGTGTACTGTGTAGTTACGAGTGTCTGTGTGTGTGTATACGTTTGTGTGTGTGTATGTGTGTGTGTTAGACCCTTATCCTATTGTGATAAAATAATTTATTTGACAATGGCAAAACATTCAAAGCTAAGCCTTTATTACTGATTTCAATATGCTTGTATATAAGTATATATATATAATATACAAAATATACATACAATTGTATATATATAACAGGCATGGCTTTTATGAAGTTTGATTAATGTTTTAATAGTGCTCTAAGGTATTTAGATGGTATTTTGTGCTCGTGTATACGTACGTGTGTGCGTGCGTTTGTGTGGATTTGTTTGTGTATGAAATCTTGTGTATGTATATGTGCGTGTGTGCGCGTGTGTGTGTGTATACGTGTTTCAATAAACTGGCTAAACGTCTAACCTGCCGTTGTCCCCTATTATTGTTATTATTACTACTGCTACTGCTATTTATTGCATATTGTATAAATTGTATATTTGTTTTAAGTGTGTTACACACACACACATACACACACATACATACATAACTAAAAACATACATCTATAAATACATACATACATACATACATACATACATACATACATACATACATAGAATCATATTTTTGTATACATAAATACATACATACTATTTTATTTTTGTACTGGTATATATATTGGTATTGTATGTAGAAGGGGTACTTCAACAAGTATAATAGTTTGTATAACGGTGCAACACTGTATACATATGTTTATTTTGTATGCGTGTTTGTTTACCTTATGATATTTATCGTTTATGTATGTTTGTTTGTATGTTTGTTTGTTTGTATGTTTGTTTGTCTGTCTGTTATTTGTTTGTTTGATGTGTGGCGTCAATTTTACCTGTTCCATTTTATTTAAAAGAGCATTCTTCATTTTTAATTAATTTGATCTCTGCTCTTGTTGTTGTTTTTGATGTTGTTGTTGTGGTATTGGTGTTGTATTGTATTTCTGTTTCGGTATTGTTGTGGTAATTGTTGTTTAGGTTGACGAGGCTATTAATGTTGTTGTATGCGTTGTTGTTGTTGTTGTTGCTGTTGTTGTTGTATGCGTTGTTGCTGTTGTTGAATTTTTTTACATGTGTTGTGGATTCTGCCATATTAAATTGAACCAATGCTAAGAATGTTGTTATTCATGCTGCTGATGTTTCAAACCGTTATTATCATTATTATTATTATTGTTGTTGTTGTTGATGATCATGATAGTAGTGTTGTGGTTGTCATTAATGCTGATTTATACACACGAATTTATATACGTGTGTCCTCTGCTCACAAGCGTTCAATGCAAATGAAAATCTTTGTCTCTATATATGTGCGTATTTGTTTGTTTGTTTGTTTGTTTGTGTGTGTGTGTGTGTGTGTGTGTTTCTCTCTGTCTGCCTGTACGTGTGGGTACAGTGTGGATGTACGTGTGCATTGTGTTTATGTGCATGTATTTCATATATGTGTGTGTGTGTGCGTATTCATGTGTGTGCGTGTTTGTATGTATCTATAGTTTGATTAAATATATTCAAGTATAATTAAATTAAAAAAGACTTAAGCTTTATAATGCATGCTGGCGTTTGCCTATGTGTTAATGTTTTTGTATGCACACACATGTATGCATGTGTGTATATGTGTGACTGTATGCGTGTGTGTGGTGTGTGTATTTGTGGTGTGTGTGGTGCATGCAAGCGTTTAAATGATATGAAATATTGGAATTCATGTGTCCATAGCTGTGTGGTGTAGGTTGACATGATAAATGTACGCAGGCATTAATCATTAATCTCACAGTCGTCATCATCATTATCCTTATCATTCCTCTCTTCGTCATCATCATCGTCAGCGCTTCGTTGAACTTTATTTATATCATCTACTTTGTTATCATCCTCCTCATCGTCACCATCGTTTCAGTAACCATCAAGACTGCGTTTCTACATTTAGTATTAGTATATCATGATAATATTTATATGTCGTGCTCTATATTGAATCATATTTGAATGTGTATGTCTGGACAAACGCGTGTGTGTGTGTGTGTGAGTATGTGTGTGTTTGTAATTTTGTGTGCTTATGCAAGTGTGTACGTGTGTGTATATGTATGTGTAAGTGCATGTGTGAATGTATTCGTGTGTGTGTATTTGTGTAACCCATAGCTACAAGAGGAGTCAGCATAGTGCTGTATAGTTTTTTTACAGATAAATTTTATAAAAATTAATAAATAAATAAAATGGAAAACTTCTTAATTGCCTTCCTTGATGAGAGGTCACGATCATTTATAACAATACAAATTGCTGTTAATTTAGTCATTTGTATATAACATACTCAAAGTCAAATTACGCCAAAAATATACATCGAAAAACTACGTATACAACATAACGATACCAATCAAATTAGTGCGAACTTGGTAAGATACACAACATACAAAACAATGATACACGTTATACAAAACATTGATGCCCAGTGAAAAAAATATTGATACCAACTCTTAAAAATACGTCTGGAAAATATTCGCCAAAACATACCACTGCTATACATTGAAATAAAAGAAGACTTAAATATGGAAGACAGTAAATATACAATACACATACATGTACTATAAAAAATTACTTCAGACAAAAAATGTCATATAAACACACACACTCAAACAAACAAACAAACACATACACACATATATACTATTTGTACGATTCAAACAAAAAGTGTAGAATACAAAACACAACATACACACATCCTGATATCCGTGGAAGAACCTCGAGTCTTTGGTGTACAAAAAAATATCGACCGTCTTCGTGGCAGCTTTCGGCACTCTACAAGGTACATTGTACAACTACGTACACACACACATGCACACACACACACATGCACACACACACACACACATACACGCACACACAAGTTTGTACACGCAACGGTGCGTAATATACTTGCGTGATACAACACAATACACGCACATATGTGTATTGTATACATTATTTGCAGTAATGTATGTGTGTTTGGTTGCAGTATATTGACTACTGCACTGTATATATACATAGCACACGCAACATTTGACCGCACATGATCGTTTAGCACAAAAAACACATGAAGCTCTAAATTAAAAATGTTTATTTTGCAAAAATTGAAACAGATTTAGTGGAAAGTTGAGCGAAAGCAAAGATGAGATAGATAAAAGAATAAAAAATTAAAATCGAATGTTTCTTGAGTAAGAAGAAAGCAGGGATATAAGGAAAAGAGAGAAAGAAAAGAATGGACAGAAAAGAGAGAGAGAATGAGAAAGGGAGAGAGAGAGATAAACATGAGTGAGAATTTAAAAAAAACAATAAAAGAAAAATAGAGAGAAAGTAGGCGTACCAAGCCAGACCTTCCCAGGCCCAGCAGCTATCAACAAAACGTCATTTTTGAAACAAAGAAAGAAATCTATTTCATTCAAGAGCGCTATACACAGCATCGTCGTCATCAACCTTTCAATAATCGTTTAAATTCAATTTAAAATATTTATAAATTTTATCTCAAGAAATTAATTTCTTTTAAACGGCATTCTCGTATTGTTTCGACTTTCATTGCTTAAAAAAGTATCTGCTATCGTCAAACATTTCAGCATTTAAATTAGCGAATTAAAACGAAAAAACAACGAGACAAACAAACGAACAGATAAACAAACAAAAGAATAACAAATAAATGAAAATTGAAAAAAAAATGCATCATGCATATATACTTCTCGTTATATACTTCATGGGACGCCCGTCTAACCATATTATCCGAACGGTTCATCAAACTAACTGCATATTATTCTTTTATTATTATTATTATTATTATTACTATCATCATCATCTTCTTCTTCTTCAATATTACCAAAAATTAAATTATTATTTAAAAACATCCAGTATCATCATCATCACCATCATCATCATCCTCATCATTGTTATCATCATCATAATCTTTTTCAACATCGTCATCATTGTAACCTTCATAGTCGTCACAAGCTTTTTTGCATAAGCAGGTATAAATACACATACAAACATAACATAAACATATTATATATATAACATACATACACATACATACAATATGCCCATATGTATTCATATGTAAATGTATACAAACACATTTACCAATGCATTATTATATAACAAATGCCTATTTGCTGTCTATAATATATGCAACAAAATACAATATGTTTCTAGGAAGAGTATGCAGACATATGCATGTTCTATATGTATTTGTATATACGTATATGTATGTATACATGTGTATATTTGTGTATATGTATGTATTATGAAGGTATATGCATGTATTATGAATGTTTTTGTATGTTTTATATGTGCATATATGCAATGCCAGGATCATCGTCGTCGTCGTCGTTATCACTCCTTGAAGCTGACAATGTAGGGAAGCTTGCCTGTTTGCTTGTTTGTTTGCAGTTGCGGTTTCAAGAAGTGAATAAAGTCGTCGTCTATATCGTCGTCTAGAAAGTTTTTTTGTCGCTGTAACTGTCGTTATTGTTGGTTGCTATATTTCGATTCCTGTGGTTGCTTGCCGTCGTGTTATTTTCGTTGGAGTTTTTGTAAGTTGAGGTTAGATTTCGCGACTGCTATTGTTTATGTTTGGTGGTGCTGTTGTTGTTGTTGTTGTTGTGGTGATCTTTGTTGTTGGTTACGTTAATGCGTTTTTGATAGATTTGTTGGTGTTGTTTGTTGTGGACGCTTTTGTTGTTCGTTGATGTTTGTTGTAGCTTATAAAAATTTTTAAATTTTCGAACTTTTTAAATGTTATTTCTAATTGTTATAACAAGAATAAACAATAATATAGAATTAATATTGCAACTTAACCGCTGTAATGCTATTCCTCATACCAACATAAAATTTTAAATTTGTTACGAATATTATTACAACCGTCATTTTAACTTGATTCTAATTTAATTGAAATAAAAATATTTATAAACGCTGACTAAATGCGTGCAAATACTTTTATATTAGTGTTTCAGTTAAATATTTTTATAAAATCAAATTTATTAAACAGCTTGCAAATTTTCTAAATTTTCTGTCAGCATGAATAAAATAAAATATTGACTTTGTTACATGTTTACTTACTCTTACTTAACCTTCCACAGAACAGTTGTTTATTCCATCTTTTCCAGCTAGTTCAAGCCAAACGGTTGAAAATTTGGCTTCATTTTCGAAAAAAACGAAAGCACCTGTAAAAAAATTTCAAATTATTCCCTCTTTCTGGAGAGATTATTTTCTATCAAATTTAAAATTTTCCACCAATACTTTCGAATTGATTCAAATTGATAAGAGGAAGAAATAAAAACGAAAATTTGTAAAAATGTGTCAGGGAAATCCAATACTACGCATATTAGGTTTCACTTTCCTCTTGATTGCCATCCTGGCATCTGGCATCGGTCTGTTTGCCCCCTTCTGGATTCGAAACAAAAAAGCTGATCCTTTCGGGTCGTTCAAAACAGCTGTTGGGAAGGCTGCCGACGACACATTAGATAGTTTGAAAGAGGCATTTACAGGCAAAGATAAAGAGAAACACAGTGATGGTGCTCTCCCGTCAACCACCACAATTCACACTCCGATGAAAAACCAAAAATTAACTACTACAACCGTCTGGGAGATGGAAGTTGACAATGACAATCTTGACAATTTTAATATTAAGAAGAAAAAGCGACAAACTGGTAGGGAATCAACCCTGGCAAATATAGGAGGGGTCATCATACCCACCCCAATCAATCCTCTCGCTGATTTGCAGTCCACCTCTGCCACCAAGTACGACGACAAGTGGTTCTGGGAAGGTCTCTGGGTCAAGTGCACGTCTAATTTGACCTGCGTTTGCTTTGCGCAGGACGACTTTGCTCTTGAAAAAGAATTTCCAGGTTAGCGCTGGTTGGTTGGTTGGTTGGTTGGTTGGCTGGTTGATCTGTTGGCTGGTTTGATCACATGGTTGGTTGGCTGGCTGGCTGATGTTCTGGTTGAATGGTTGCAATTGTTTAATTGGTTTGACGAGAAAATTAGTTTAATAAAATTTTCTGTGGAGTTGTACCGTTAGCTGACTTATTTATTTATTAATTTAAATTGTACTCACTGCTGATCTTTCGCATGCCATTCCCCAGCATGGCTGGATTTAAATACTAACGAAACATCCTTCTCAACAGCGGTTTTAAAACAAAATCGCCGGCAATAAAAATATTTTTAACGCAAACAAACACGAATTAACAACATCATTACAAAAAATTTTCAATTTTGACCTAGACACCAACATGATCCTTTGGCGCTTTAGCTTAGACGGCAAGTGACTTCACTCGTGGAGATATTATTGCGCGATGACCTGGTTTAAATACTATCTGTCCGAAATTCAAACACCACCATATGCCTTATGCGTGCAGTGTGACTTGCATACAAAACAAGCGTGTACACCGTGGAGTGTGTATGTGTTTACTGTACATGTACCTGCACGTGATGTATAATAATGAAGAAAAAAAATAAAATGCAATGAAGA
>NW_008704083.1:9466247-9472296 GCF_000326865.2 Helobdella robusta
ACGCATGGAATATAATCTTCGTCATCGAGACACGCGGTCCAGTAACAATTATCTAATAATAATAACAATAATAATAACAACAACAACAACAACAATAATAATAATAACAAGTAAAAACGGATGAATGCACAAATTTATTTTAGTATGATCTTTCCAATGACGAAGCAGGCATACAAAAAACATACATACATACATACATACATACATACATACATACATACATACATACATACATACATACATACATACATACATACATACATACATACATACATACATACATACATACATACATACATACATACATACATACATACATATACACATATAGACATATATATGTATGTATGTATGTTGGGGACATAATTGCTAAACAGCGTGCACCCATCGCGTTCTTCTAGTTAGTATTGATTTTGCTTGCAAGCCGGATTGCACAGTGCCTCAATTCTTTTAAGCGTGCAGAAAACTGTATACGTGTCTTAGTGTATATATGTATGTATGTATATATATATATATAAAGAGAGAGAAAGAGAGAGAGAGAGAGAGAGAGAGAGAGAGAGAGTGGGGGAGAGAAAGATGAAAGATAAATGTAAATCTGCCTCCATATTTATATATAGAGGAGATGTCATTAATAACAATAATGCCATTTGAGCAGCACCCTACGTCTATACATTTTTCTGTTCAACTTTCCATTTATTTTTATTAAATCTGATAATTCATTCACTATGCATACGTTCGTTCATCCATTCATCATTCATTCATTTTTTCATTCGTTTATCAATTTCTCCATCCATCCATTCATCCATCTTCCTATCCATCCATCAATGCATTAATTCACTGATTCAACATAAAATCACGAATGTTGAGCGCTGAAATTTTTTTTGGACGTTTCAATTTGGCCAATCTATTCAAAACATCTTTTCGATGTGCAAGCTGTATGTATGCGTGTATGCTTGTGTATGTATGTGTGTGCCACTGTGTATGTGTGTGTCAGTTTCTATATGTGTGTGTCAAACGTATAACTTTCTTGGTAGGTGCGTGTGCATTGTGTATGTAAGTGTGCGTATTTCCACTTGTTTTTTCTGCGTCGTAGGTTTACATCAACGCTCTGTGGCTGAAGGTGATCATAGAAATGATGAAAATGATGTTTGTTCGAATGATGGTAGATAGCTGGAGATGGAAATGATAATGTTGTTGATAATGATGATGACTATGATGATGATGATGACGATGTCTTTGTCATTATGACCACCATGATGACGATGGTGATAATAATGTAAGGATTGATGGTGCTGGTTGTCTAACAAGTGAACTCTTGTAATGCACCAATATTTTTTTGCTTAGTTTATTTTAATGCACACACGCACACACACACACACACACACACACACTGAAAAATATATATATAAATATACACATACGTGTGTTTGTTTATTTGTTTGTGCGTGTGCGTGCATGTTTGTTTGTTTGTTGTGTGTGTGTTTGGCATGTTTGTTTGTGTTTGGCATGTTGTGTCGGCGCATAAATATGTTTGCCCTGCTGATTGTTCGGACTACGGCGATGAAATGAAATTTAATGTCCGAAACTGACCATTTGTGCCTCTTAAGGATTATAAAGATGGTGGTGATGAAGAAGATGACGAGAATGATGACGAGAATGATGATGATGACGAGAATGATGATGATGATGCTTGTAGTGAAATGATGAGAAAGATGGCGGTGCTCCTGGTAATTGTTGCAAAATTTGATGATTTTTATGATGGTGCTAATAGCAAATGAGCACGATTGTGAAAAAATATAATGATAATGATGATAATTCTGGAGATATAACATGATATATTATTTCATATATCATGTCACAGATATCATCTTAGTTTTTATAACAAAGATTGTTGTCATCATCATTTTCGTCATCATCATCATCATCACTCTGACGTCACGATCTATTTTTAGACATCACAGTGGAAAACGTCAATATTAAGTTCTGGGTTCTTTTAGCGTGACGTAGCCTGCATTATCACGTGACTTTGCATAATGACGTTGGAAATGACGATGACGTTGACAATGACTAAAATGAGAATGTGATAACGATTATATGATAATTTAATGCGTAGTTCTCTAACCTTGTTCAAACTTTTCAAATATGCCAGTTCAATTTTAAATGAACTATTTTCTTACATTTGTCTATGATATCACGGAACGAAGACCGATTGACTCTTTTGTTTATTTTACTCACTCACTCACTCGCAACTCACTCACTCATTCACTCTTTCATCACCACAGATTGGCACAAGGCTGCTCAAGGTCTTTACAGTTTGGGCTTCTTAATCTACCTAATCACCATCCTCATCGGTGGCTTCTACCTTTGCTGTCGGTGCTGCAAGGAATCCATCAAGTTGGCCACCACTCTCGGCTCCTTCACTCTCTCTGGAAGTATGTTTCTCTCTCTTTCTCTCTCTCACTCTGTCTCTCAACCATGCGTGTGTGTCCGTGTATGTGTGTTGTGTGTGTGTGTGTGGCTATGATATGTGGATGTGTTTGCAGCATGTGTGCAAGTTTTGTGCAACAATTACAATTCTTACTGATTTTTTAACGTCTTTCTAGTGTTCGTGTTCTCATAGAATCAATTTAACGGTATAATATTAATCATTTGGTGAATATTAATTATTTCATGAATATTAATCATTTCGTGAATACTAATTATTTCATGAATAATTATTATTTCATGAATATTAATTATCCCCCCGCCCTTCCCGATTAGTCATACTGATCGCACTGGCGCTGGTTGTCTACGGTGGATTCTCATTTGCCGATAGGGATGTCATGTTTGAAGGTGAGTACTAATTACATGGTTTTTTAATTAGATTCAATTTTATTATTATTTCCCATAATTACTATGAATATTATTATTATATTATTATAATTATTATTATTGTTATTATTATTTTTATTATCGTTGTTGAGCAATTTTTTACGACTGCAATTTTTAATCGCAAGCCTTATTTTTAGTTCTTACTGAAAATAATAATTTCATTTTTCACTAAATTAACTAACAAGACCGGTTTAAAAAAATGAAATAAGATAAAATTATGTAGAGTAATTAAAAATGATCAATTACAAAAAATAGCTAGTAAAACAAACAACCAATTAACCACTCAATCACTCAACCAACCAACCAACCAACCGACTAGCCACTAAACCAACCAATCAATCACTCAACCAACCAGCCAACCACTCACTCTCTCAACCAACCAACTAGCCACTCAACTAACCAATCAATCACTCAACCAACCAACCAATCACTCACTCACTCACTCAACCAACCAACCATACTGACCACACAGGTGATAACATTGTGTTTGAATGGGGCTTTTTTCTGGCCATTGCAAGTCTTGGACCCGCCATCTTGGCCGCCATTTTTTACCTAATCGACGGATGCCGCAGTACAATCGTCGTCGAGCACGATGACTGTGAGACGGCCAAGATGGTGTGAGGAAGAAGATGATGGTGGTGATAATGATGTTGATGATGATGATGATGATAAGGATGATAATGATGTTGATGATGATGATGGTAAGGATGATAATGATGTTGATGATGGTGGTGATGATGATAAGGATGATGATGATGATGTTGTTGATGATGATAAGGATGATAACGATGTTGATGATGATAATGATGTTGATAATGGTAGTGATGATGATAAAAATGATAATGATGTTGATGATGGTGGTGATGATGATAAAGATGATGATGATGGTGATAAAGCTGGGAAATGCAATTAGAAATATCAAATAATGGTAGATTCATTAAAATTTGATGATGATAAAATTATGAAAAATATGTAAAAATGGATGATGATAATAATAATAATAATAACGTTAACGATAATGAAGTTAATGATAGTAATCATTTAAACTGATGATGATGACGATGACGATGATGACAAAAAGAATGATAATACCCACGATGTTCAGTATCTTAAACATTAATGATGACACCTATCATTTATCTATTATCTTTGTTACCAACCAAAGACTGTAAATAACGTTTAACGTAGTTCAAATTTCGTCATTATGTGTTTGGTATATATATATATATATATATATATATATATAAAGAGTTAATAGATAGTTAATAATTGATGACAATAAACAGTTTTATCATAATTTTATTATCATCGTTATCGCCGGAGATAATCCAATGGATGTCATTTTTAGAATTATTATTATTATTATTATTATTATTGCTGTTTTTTATTATTATTCTTATTATTCATTTGAAATTATTATACACATATTAAAACTGCTTTTCGACGTTTAATTGCATTTCATCTGAGAGGCATAATTACTTATAATAATTATTTATTATTATTATTATTATTATTTATTATAATTATTATATTTTATAGAAATTATTATTTTTTAAAATACGAATAAATAGATATTCTTATATTTAAATAAAATAAAATAAAATATATCTCTCGCGTGTTTTATATCTACGTATTATACTTAAATGTTCCCAGATTTTGCGTAGGGTTTAAAACGAATAAAAACAATAATCATTATTTATTATTATTATTTTATTATTATGTGTAATTTTCAGTTGAGAACATTCTTCTGGTAGTCATTCATTGTGTGTATGTCCAATGGTATCATTATTCTTATCATTTTATATATATATATATATATATATATATATATATACACGTGCAATCGTTAATTTTTTCATATATTCATGCATTCGTTCATTCAAAACCCCAGTGATTGAATGAATTATGCTAATTAAGAAAATAGTTAATGAATGAATGGATGGGCATGAAAGAATGGATGGATGAATGAAAGGATGGACGGATGGTTGGATGAATGAATGGAGGAATGGATGGATGGATGGATGAATTGGTTTTATTATAGATCTGTTATATACATTTATTAAACCTTTTGTGTTAGGTTGTATTTTATATGAATTATATTTTTAATATGTGTATTTGTGCGTGTGTGTGTTTATGTATACACAATACATATATTATATCTATTATATTTATATATATATATTTGTGTGTGTGTGTGTGCGTGCATTTATATTATATATAAGTATAATTATTGTATTGAGGAATGGTTGTATTTATTAATATTATTTATAAAATGCTATTGATTAAACATATTAGTCAATTTTTTATAATAAAAGAAATAATAATAATGTTATTATCACTAATTATGGTTTTAATTAAATTGCAGTAATAGCACTTTGCTATCTAAGATGCATGCGTTATATAGAAACAATAAATAATGACACATATTTCATTTGTTATTCAGGTATATTTATAATGTGTTTTAATCAAGGGATGGATCGATCGATTGATCGTTTGATAGATTGATTGATCAATTGATTGATGATTGATTGATTGACTGATTGATTGAGTGATAAATTGATTGATGATTGATTGATTGATTGATTGACTATGAGTGAATGACTACGAAGCTTTCTGAGACTGCAATTTAAATATTTTTTTAATGTTTTTTTTTCTACAAATTCTAACGCGATTAAACTTCTCAACAAAACAACAACAACTAAAATAACATTAATTATTATTATTTTAATAGTAATAATAATGATAATTATTATTATTATAAATTACTTTTTATTTAGCCATTGTTAGATTTGAGAGGCTTTATAAAGAAAATTTTTCGTGTCAGATACCAAACTCTGATACCATTTATAATAATAATATCAGTTTATCAAGTTATTATATTATGATTATTTTGTTATTAATTTTATTATATTATTATTATTTGAAAATAACAGATTAATCTTTTCTTCCTACCTGTCAGTCTGTTATTGCTTTGTCCATTCTATTCTTCTATCGCACATACATTATATATCATACATACACGTGTGTGAGTGTATATCATACATAATTATATGGGTGTGTGTATACATATATATATATATATATATATATATATATATATATATATATATATATATATATATATATATATATATATATATATAGGGCCAGTAAGAACCATTTTAGATCCGGAATAGAT
>NW_008704083.1:9472676-9480842 GCF_000326865.2 Helobdella robusta
ATTTCAACTTTTCTTTCATTGCTCTATTTATTTATTTACCTATTTATTTATTTATTCCTTCGTTTGTTCACTCGATTGTCCGTTTGCTTGTTCATTCGCCCGTTCATTCATGCATGCATTCATTCATTCATTTTGTATCACAGTTAGCCAATCATATAGCTATCCATCCATTCATTTGAAATATTTTTATGGTAAGACAATCAATAACTAAAAATAGACCAGTTAGTCTGTTTATTAATCATTCACTCATCATTCACGGAAATTCATCCATTCATTCTTTCACATTTATTCATTCATGCATTAATTCAATCATGCAAATTCATTCATGCATTAATTCAATCATGCAAATTCATTCATTTATTCATTCGTTCATTCCATACCCATCACCATCAATCATCTAATAAATAAATCAATCAACCAGCCAGCCAGCCGGCTAACCAATCAACTTCTGCCATTCTTTCTACCAAACAATTAACCATTCTATCAGCTAACCAATCAATCATTCAATCAACTAGTCAACCAACCAATCAGGCAGTAGGTCAGTCAATCAATCAACCAGTAAGTCAGTCAATCAATCAACCTACCAACTAACCAACATTTCATTTTTTCCACATTTAATGTTCTCGTACACCGGCTTTTTATATACCATTCTTGACCAATCTCAATATGTGTATCGCTAACATATATATATATATATATATATATATATATATATATATATATATATATATATAATGGTAATAACATACTTTAGAACGTTTTATTTTTACGTGTATATTTTCCTATTTGAATAAAATATTAAACGAATAAAAAATTATGTTTTTTTTTTATAAAATTAAAATAAAAATTTTGTTGACTAGTTCAGTTATCAATATTCATCTCTGAGTATCAAAGTTTTAAGAGGGGAAAAAGTTTATTGTTAAACGTTGTCTATGGTACAAAGAATGATCGAATATATAACAGTTTATTTCATTATAATAAATTATAAAATGAAAAAATTGTTCTTTGTTCATCAATTTGTTTGTTTTTGTTTGCCTGTTCACCAATTGTTGTTTGTTCATCAATGTACGTTTGTTTGTTCGTCTGTTTGTCAGTTTTTGAGCAATTTGATAAATTTATTAATAATTCAGTTATGGCTTTTTAGCTTATCACAAAGTTAGCGCTGTAAATAAATTCAATTATTGATCGTATGATGGTATTGTCACAAAAATTTGACCATGCCAGTCTGTTATGAAACCAACTTAGTTGGTGGAGCTTAATTGAAATTTGATTGAACGCCCAAGAGTTTATAAAACATGAGTGAAAAAATGTATATACGAATGATTGATTGAATAAAGGAAAGTAAGAACGAATGAACGAGTTGAAGAAAAAATGAAAAACAAATGAATGAGTGCATGAAAAAAAATTATATGCTATACTTTAAACTTGAATAGTTTTCTTATTTCTAATACAAAAAATGATTGTATTTATATTTATTGATGTAATTTAGGGGTGAGCAAACTTTTTGCTGTGAGGGCCACATTGAGAGCTATTTGACCTATAAAGGCCGGGCGCCTGTGTACTTAAACAGCAAGTTTTTTTGACCCTGGGGAGAATTTTTTTTAAGATTAGTGGCTCTTTTTTGGTCATAATGTCTGGTTGAAGACCTTTTTTGGCGAACAAAGCCTCATGGACCGCATAAAATAGCTTCGAGGGCCGTAGATTGCCCACCCCTGATATAAACAATACTAACATAATAATATTATATCATCGTGTTTAAGTTCACAGTTCAAGTAAGTTCACAGTCATGATTAAAGTCAAAGTTCATGATTATGATCAAGGTTCATTATTATGTTTGGGTTAACTATCAAGTTAGGGTTATTTATCAAGTTATTTACTTGATAATTAAATAAAGAGTCGACTTGATAGCTGTAGCTTTTGTACAGCCATGTACTGTACATCAAATGTAATTTGTTGGCTGATGTTTTCAAGCTTTCGTTCATCAGAAAGCAGATGTTGTATTATACATACATATATATACAAAGAAATACAATTTACTTTGTTTGTAGAGGAGACAAGTTTCGTAACAAAACACGTGCAAGAACAGAAAAGCAATAAATATCGTAAGGTACAATACATTCGTAGTATAATACAATATAATACAAATTACAAGAAACTTTATACGATAAAGTACAATATAATACAAATTACAAGGAAGTATGTAGCAGGAGATATAAACACATTTACAAATTTACAGCCATATTCATATTGTATAAAAAAGTATTTTTTGCAAACAAACATGTTCAAATATACAAACTTATACAGGATTATCAGTAAACATTTTGTGTCGAGCATTGTGATGATAATTGAAGACACGAGATGCAATTCAGCGTTCAAGATGGATTTCAGATGGTTAAATTGAACAAACATATTAAGGTTTTACATTTAATTATGCGTTGAAAATTTTTGTTATTATGTGTTAATACAAAAAGATTATTGCAGAAAATTTATTGAACTGTGCGATTATTTAGTTCTTTGTATAAATATATTTATATAAACAAACATGCAAATAATGATACATGGGTACATAGCATTATGAAGAATTGCGTGAGCATGTGAGATTGTATCGACATTATGATTTAGTGAAGGAGTCTGTAAAAAACAAATAAACGCGCCATTAATTACAGCAAAAATGCATTCATCAAATACTGACATCGTTCATTATTATCAACGTCAACGATGACGAGCTACGTCTGAAGCCATGAAAGCAGGCCGTCATTGGCTCCCTCCGCCGATGGAAGTCGAGTTCAAGTCGTCATTCTGAAGATCGAACGCCAAGAGGGCAGCCCCTGCAATGCCGTTCGAATGCAGCAAGGATCTCATTGGGCCGAGGGTGTCGCAGCCACTCTCGCTTCTTTTCTTCGAGTTGTATTTTCGAGAATCACTACGATGAATGATCGGATCTGACGTTGTCGAATGTGCATCGTGGTCGAAAGCGTCTTCGTCTTCATAAGTGTCAATGAGCACGTCGTCACAAAAGCTGCTGCTGCGTAAGCTGCTGCTGCTGCTGGTACTGTTGCTGCTTGAGGTATGTATGTGCTGTTGACGCATTGTTTCAAGTTGCTGAGCGCTGTATTTTGGTATGTCGATACAAACGGTTAGATGAAACCTTGAGTAATCGATCAAATACTGGTTCGTTTCTTTTTGAAATGTTACCAATTTTTCGAACCGATGTCCCCAGATGATTTCTTCGGGGAGGTAGCTGGTCCTGGCCTGAGTGGTCATCCCGGTTGATTCCACGATGCCCTCCAGTACGACCACCAGTTCGAATTTTTCTCGCTTCAAGTCTTCGGCAGACCAACTCCAAAATGGACTGTCCTCAGTGATGTGGTGCTCGACAATCACTGGCCAGACCTATCAATTTGTGATGGAATGATTAGCGGGATTGATTCGAGTTGTTCAGCTGATTATATGTTTTTGTAAAGTGTGCATGTTGAAGATGTTTAATTCATTTAATTTTGTTCTTTTTTTTATAAAGCTTCCTTTAATAAAATAAGTTAATTTAGATATTCATTATTTTGTTTTACAATATTTACGTGTTTAAATTTAAAATTAACCAACAAAAGTTCATTTTTTAATCTATTTTTGTTTACGCTCGTAATTACATAAAATGATTATTACTATCAATAAAATTTATCTTTTACACTCTGAAAAAAAAACAGACCATAAAGAGACGCCCTTCGGTTTCACCATCCCCTAATTTGAGGTCACGTTGGTACAGGGGTATGACCTCACCTTCTTGGGTCACTCTCTTCTTAATCATTATTGCTCGCACGTGAGCTTCGACGATGTGGGATTTGCGCCTGGAAGTATGGAAATTAATGTAAATGTCTTAGAACTTGCTCTCAAGCGGAAGTTTTTTAATATTTTTATCGTCGTCATCATTTCTTCCCTCTCATCTTTCGTCATTGTTATCATCATCTTTATCATTAAAATCTTTATCCTCCTCTTGTCAACATCATTACCAACAATACAATCATCATCACGATGATAATCATCATTTAAAATCATCATCATCATCATCGCAATCATCATCACCAACATGTCACCGACTCTGAAGACCAGGCACATTTGCTCGTCCCTCTTACAGATAAGAGCGTTCTTACTGAACAGTAATGTTTCCGCCCTTTTCTTCGGACGAGATAGTTTGGCAAACACCAGACCCGTCATCAGGGCCTGCCCGTGTGTTTGTTTGTGTAAGTGTGTTTGTTTGTGTGTGTGTGTGTGTGTGTGTGTGTGTGTGTGCATGTGTTGGTGTACGATGGTGTTTATTTGTTTCTACGTATTTATCAAGTTTATTATTAAGTAGTTTACTTACGTTTTAATATTATTTTTTCATAGAAAAATATACTGTTTATATATATTGGCATTTCAACTTCGAAATAGAATGTAATATTTCTATGGGGGTAGGCAGGCGAGAGATGGTTGGTTCATTTGCATGCATCTCCATGCAGACAATTTCAGTTGGGCTTACTTATTAAGCATCTCACAGAATCGAGTTCGTATCTACGTTGAAAATAATGGTTTTGTATCTCTTATCTCAGAAATCGGCTCACAACCCACTTCGTTGTCGACCAATCAGTAGAGGAGTTATAACCGCACAGTTTTTGAATTATATAATTACAAATAAAACAACCATTTTCCGAATTTAATGTAAATTAATCTTGTATAATTTTAAGTTGAAAACTGTCTATATATTTAATTACTAATAGATTTTCGCACCGGTGTATTCAAGCGTTTGAGTTTAACTAAACAATCCACTAAACAATGAAACTTCTAAATAATCAACTGAACATCCAACTAAACATTGAAAAAACACTCAGCTTAACCAGCAAGCAGCATTGACAAACCTGAATGATAACACCGAAACAAGATTGAAACATCATGACCAGTATCGCTTCGGCACAGTGAGGATTCGTGTGCCGACTGCCGTAGCCGATAGTTTGCTGGGTCTCAATACTGAATAAGAGGGCTGTCAGGAAATCTCTCACCTCTTGAACGCACAATTTTTTATCGTTAGATTTGGCATCTAGATCGCCGTGCGAGAAAGCAATCAGCCACCAGAGAAGAGCAAATATGAACCAGCTTAGCATGAAAGCTAAAACAAAGTTGAGCAAATTCCAGCGCCATTTAATATCGACCAGAGTCGTAAAGATGTCGGCCATGTATCTTTGTCTACGTTTCTTGATGTTGGCTCTGTTGACGTTGCATTCGCCGTTCTTGAAGACCAGTCGCTGCCTGTCTATGTCGTCGGTGAATTCTTGGAGAGCTCCCAAATTTTCTCCGTGGTAACCATGGTGATGGTGGTGTGGGGGAAGGTTTTGGAGTTGAGATTTCTTCTGGTGCTTCTCTAACTCTTGTTGGTCTTTGTAGTCGACGAAGATGTTTGACGGAGTGAGTGTCGTGATGATGTGGTTGGCATCGTGTTTTGTGTGCTTGTTGTTGTTGTTGTGAGGGCGGTTATAGAAACTGTAATTGTTGGTTGTTGTTGAGTTGCTGTCGTTATCCTGGCCGGCTGGAAGAGGCCTGGGTGAGGTTGGAGCTACGAGGTTCCTCTTACCCATGTTTATTATTTCCTGATCTTTTGAAGTTTGAGCGCGTTCTAGCGCACTTTTCTTGCTTTCTATATTTGTTGTTGTTTTTTGTTTTTTTTCCTCATTAATGTTTTCTTCAGTCGAATCTTCGTCGTCGTCACCTTCGTCAGACTGTTGCTGTTCGTTGTCGGATGTGGTGCGGGTGGGAACGTACCTGGCTTGCGATGGATGATGACGGTAAGTGTGATAGGAACCAGGATGGTACTGGTGATGCTGTTTATGGTGATGGTGAGAACGAAGATGATGTTGTCTTATTCGCGAGACGATTCCAGATAGTTTCATCTTTCCATCTATGTAGTTTTCGCTCCTTTTCAACATTAGAAACCATCGTAAGCAAAATGTTAATTAAATGAATGTTCTTCAGTCAATTTATGCAACAATTAAACCAAAAAACTTCTAGCAGATGATCGAGTTAGATTCACATGATACTAAATACATATTCATAATTGATTTCACGCAACTTCAATTTATAATAAATCAAGAACGCATACTAGCATCTGAGATTAACTCACTCGCAATAATTTAAATCGAAATAAGATGTTTCTATATTAATTATTTCCACATCGTTAAAATCAGCATGAAGATATTTTTAACAAGAAATTAAATTTACATGAAATAAAACCATATTTAACGTTTATCAAAAACCCATTCAGCAACCGACGTCAACTCCAACTTTTGTAATTTAACAATTGTTATAAAGTGCTACATAATTAAAATTTCACGTTTATATAATTATATAAGTTAACATTTAATTAAACGTCCGTGCGTGACATCATCAACTTTCATTTATTTACAACGTTAGAGTCGCATCCTTTCTTTTCGTGTCTTGCCATGAAAACATGCAAATGTCAACAACAACAACCACAACAACAACAACAACCAAGATGGTGAAAGTGATGCCGATGATGATGCTGCTGAAGAGAAAAGGACTATGTTGACATTTGCAGATGCAAGCATCAATACGGGCGCACAAATGTATATAAATAATACGGTCGTATATAATATATGTTAGAGTAAGTGCATACGTGCGTGTATACGCCACGCTTTGTCGTATGTCACGTAAGGGAGTATATATATATATATATATATATACGCGTATATATGTACGCGTATATATATATATATATATATATATACGTACACACCAATACCAGCATGAGTATATCATATATAGTGAAAGATAGCACCCATCCATATAAACGAGCTTAATTCCACGCAGATATATGGTATGGAGTGTATGTGTACGTTGTATATATTGTAGATACATGTGGTTTGTGAAGAACACGTAATGATGTTTCTGTGGTAGTAGTAAGAACAGCGATGAGAATGAAATATAAATAATAATCTATTGAAGACACATGCAGACAAGAGGAACACAAACAAAAGGAGGTACTATAATCCGTCCGTGTTGTTTCCATGGCACCGACGAAGCAAGGAAGCCACGCCAGTCAACACTCCTGCTTCCATGGATACATCCTCTTATCTCCATCCTTCAATCTCCGTCCTTTCATCTCCATTGTTTCATCTTTCCATCTTTCCGTTTCCATCTTTTCATCTCTTTCCCTTCATTTTTGCGTGCTGTATTCGTCTCTTTCAAATGCTCTGCCCGCATTAGTTAACTAGTTTCTTTTTGACGGTAATTAATTGGTAATAGTTAGATTTCATGCGTCTGTTTGAATGAAACTGTTTTGTGTATGTTGGCTTTGAGTTTTTATATTTTTCAGCGTGCTTTCCTCCAGCGTTTGATTGGTTTCATTTCAAATTTTAATATTTTCGCCGGGCTCTTCCCGAGCAATTGATTTCAAGTTTTCATATTTTGCCGCAGGCTTTTCGCGAACATTTAATGCGTTTCATGTTCTCAATATTTCACCGCAGGCTCTCAGTTTTACAATGGAGCTGTCGGTTTCAATTTGTTTTTCTCTTTGAATTTTCTTCAGGACTTAGTTACAGACAGGCTAGCCATCCCTGCTTTACTTGGTCGGTTGGCGCTGAATGAAGTAGGCGGGGATGAACAAAATTGAAAAAGTGCGTGCGTGCGTGTATGTGTGCGCGTGTCTGTGTTTAAATAATTATGATATATATATATATATGGGTCATTCTCCGTCAACTTGAACGATTTAAAAAAAAGTCCACGCCCGACCATCTCCGATTTTTTTTAAATTTGAACAGTAAGTACCTCAATGTATTTCATCGACAAAATAAAATTTTTATAAAAAAATTTCAATTATTTTTCAAGTTATGAAGATTTTTGTGACAGCATCCTCAAATTTTTGAGCGATTTTTTTCAAAACTTGTACCTACGTAGAACGCTATATCTCTTGAACTAGCCAACATATCTTGATGAAATTTTTTGTGCATATCAGTGAAACAATGTAATAACAAAAAAAATAAATGTTATTGTCTCGAATCAAAGGATATTTTGAACAAAAAATCTAGAAAAAAATGAATTTTTTGAAAATTTCACCGATTTCAAAACAGCGTAGCTCAAAATCTATCGCAAAATAAATAAATATTTTTTGTTATTTTAGAAGTA
>NW_008704083.1:9480892-9484035 GCF_000326865.2 Helobdella robusta
CTTTCTTTGAAAAATAAAACAACTTCAAAAACAGGCAAAACAAATTTTTTTCAAGTGTCAATATTTTTTATTTTTTTCAATTCAAAATTATTATACAACGTGCTAATGTGTTTAAAAACAGTTTCAGGAAGAGTTATGTGAATTTTTCCAACATAAGAAATGTTATCATCAGGTATAACAATCAAAATATGTTTAAATGGTACATAGCAAATATCTACATTTTTAGGCCAATAAAAAATATTTTCTTTAAATTTCTTCAGACAGTTAACTTTTAAATCATCATTTTTATCATCTCTTTTTATAATGTTTACTAAATACCATTTCTTATTATAGACCAAAGGTACAAATCGACCCGGCTCATAATCATCATTGGTGTCTTCACTTTCATTTTTATTAAAATTGTATCCAAATAAATCTGAAGACAAACGTTTCATCAAAAGTTGATCATTTTTGTCTGGAATAAATGAGTGATGACTTCGACAACCCTTTATTTTATCTGCTGACCTAAATCTTTTTCAAGCATTCCTAGCAGATCTTTAATTTCTTTTTTGTCTACCCAAAAAAATTTAATACCATTTATTTTCGCATCAGCGTATGTGTAAAAATCTCTGGCGTTCAATATCTGATCTTTTTTTGATGCCTGCAAACTTGCTCTTGCAACCAATCTTTTTGTTGTCCCTCCAATTCCATCGCAAGGACTTTTACCATGAAAAGTTGCAAAAAAGTGCCATTCTGCTTTTAATCCAAAATCCTCTTTTGTGATGAATTAAATTAGAAAAATTTTTGTATTGACTTACCGCACCATCAGAAAAATATTTAATTAAAGTAACGTTTTTCAGGTTTTGTTTTACATAGTTAATTAAATGTTTTTGAAAAGCATAAACAGCGGAAACATTGTGATCGAGACAGTCGCTAATCATGCAAACGCTTTTGACAGATAAGTTTTCATAAATAAATAAATAAGTTTTCTGTAATAAAGAACAATTGGGTGAAGAGTAACTTGCGTGTTGCTCCAATGTTGACTCTGGATTGCATCCTGTATTATCACCGAATAATTTTCAGCAAAATCCATTAAAGCAATACACTCCGAACTTTTTAAATTTTTTTAGAATCGCTAAGATATTTCAATTGTTCTTTGCTTATGTAACGATGCGATGACAACTCGTCAAGTTTTTGCGAAAATCTTTCAATGAAACTGTCAACTGTATCCTGTACGGAAATCAATGAACTGCGATTATCATCATGGGAAATTACAGCTTCTTTGAAAATCGCTCTTAAGTTATTTTCGACACTCAGTTTTCCTGGGCATTCCTCACATCTGTGTAACATACATTCTAAATTTTAAATTGAAAAAAATAAAAAATATTGACACTTGAAAAAAATTTGTTTTGCCTGTTTTTGAAGTTGTTTTATTTTTCAAAGAAAGCAAACGCCAATTTTATTTTTTGATATGTTGTTAAGCTATAAAAGCACTATATAAACAAATTTTAAAAATTAAAAAACGTTTGGTTCTTCATAGTTAAAAATGGCGCCAAACAAAAGAAGTTTTTCATATTTTTGACATTTTGAGCTCCGATAGCTCAAAAAATTCAATACAGATTTTAACGAAATTTTGTGATTTATTTGTGACTTTAAGGTACTTCTAAAATAACAAAAAATATTTATTTATTTTGCGATAGATTTTGAGCTACGCTGTTTTGAAATCGGTGAAATTTTCAAAAAATTCATTTTTTTCTAGATTTTTTGTTCAAAATATCCTTTGATTCGAGACAATAACATTTATTTTTTTTGTTATTACATTGTTTCACTGATATGCACAAAAAATTTCATCAAGATATGTTGGCTAGTTCAAGAGATATAGCGTTCTACGTAGGTACAAGTTTTGAAAAAAATCGCTCAAAAATTTGAGGATGCTGTCACAAAAATCTTCATAACTTGAAAAATAATTGAAATTTTTTTATAAAAATTTTATTTTGTCGATGAAATACATTGAGGTACTTACTGTTCAAATTTAAAAAAAATCGGAGATGGTCGGGCGTGGACCATGGTTCAAGTTGACAGAGAATGACCCCTATATATATGTATGTATCACATATATATATTAATATATATGTATATATACATATATGCATACATACAAAATATTGCTTTTACGATGGTAAACAAACAAACAAATCAATCAAAACACGCTTCTACATAGGCCTTTTCAAGAAGATGTCTTTGAAAGCACTCGTGTCTCCTCTGTGTATACGTACGTACCAATCACTAAGCCCGCTCTTCTAAGTCCGCTTAAAAACACGCACATTTGTGCAAGTAAGCAAACACACACATTCATAAATATATGTGCGTGTGATTATTGTGTGAGTGTGCGTGTGTGTAAAGAGGACTCATTGCGAAAAGTAAAAGAATGGTGTAGAAAGCCGTGGTTTATACTTCGGAATAATTAATTAAGAAGCATGTTTATTCATATGCATTCATACACAGACACGCGCACACATACACGCACACACGCACTTTTTCAATTTTTTTCAATTTTTTAAGAAGATACGTTACTAACATTCACATGCACACATCCATTCAAACACACCATCGTGTACATTGGAAGTTGCGTATATGATGTGCAAACGCGTACACACGGACCAGCAAACATAAACATCGATTTAAAGTACACATATTCGTGCACACACAAACAACATGGGCTTACTTATCAGGCATCACCAACATCAACAGCATCAACAAACATGCAATTCACCGACAGACACACAACCTTTTATAAAAACAAACACGCACATCTGCACGCACACACATACACACACACAGATATGAAAACTCTCAACGTACAGATAACTTCACCGGCAATCGCTAAGCCAGAGCAGCCATATAGTCAGACACACACGCATACGTACGTGAACACACATTGGCTAGAAGATGGAGAAGCGTGTGGACAAATGTACAATCTCAGCTGTTCTGAATGTATATTTGTACGCGCGTGTATGCCTGCATGTGTGTACGCACATTGGTATGCGTATATATATAGTTTTTAGAACTTATTTACATCTACGTAATTTGCTTGTGTGTGAGGTTTACATATAATAACTGCCATTGTTTTTGATTTCATTGTTTGTTTTGTTTCTGTTTCCGCG
>NW_008704083.1:9484085-9486230 GCF_000326865.2 Helobdella robusta
TCTTGCGAATGTCTTTGATACAGTCGTTGTTGTTGTTGTCGTTGTTGTTGACCTTGGTGCTATTTTGATGTTTTGCCTGCGTAAATTTATCAATGCTTGGCTACCAATAAATAGTTTAGAATTTAAATGTTTTATTAGTTGATAATAATGATCCAGCTGAAAGATTTATTTAATATTTCCATGTTGTTGTTTTTGTTTTGTTGTTGAAATTGTTGTTGTCTATGTTGTGGTTGCTGTTGTTGATTGTGTTAATGACGTTGTTGAAAAAGATTCTTGCCACACTGATGCGACTATTTATTTACCAGAAAGAACTTCTTTTTTTCATTTTTTTACATTCTTTCACGGTTTTGCTTTTGTTGTTTCACGACAAACAGTCGTTTCCCTTTTTAGTGATTACTATAGAGACAAAAATACATATGTAACAAAAATAACTAATACAAAAATCATTATTTTTATTCGTAATTATTTTATATTATTTGTATTTCTTTGTATTAATTTATATTTTTTTGTATTATTTTATATTTCTTTGTATTATTTTGTGTTTTTTGTGTATTATTTTGTATTTCTTTGTATTATTTTGTATTATTTTGTATTTTTTTGTATTATTTTGTATTTCGTTGTATTAGTTTGTATTTCTTAGTATTTCTTTGTATTAGTTTGTATTATATTTATTATTTTTCTGATTGTTTTTTAAGTTGTTCACCATTTTCGACATATGAGATGCACTTAAAATTTTTTTCATCGTTCAGGCCCTTCTCTAGCATCATCGTCATCATCATCGACTCACAATCATCGTCATCATCATCTCGTAATCATCCTCATGGCCATCGTCATCATCAATTTGTCATCAACATCATCATCTCGTACTTATAATTGTTATAGTCATCGTTGTCGCCATCATTTCATCATCATCATCGTCGTCGTTTGGTGGTTATCATTATTTTCGTCTCTCTTTTATTCATCGTAACCTTATTGTCTCTAGACAAAGTTTTTCATCATCTAGATCGTTCTACTCATCATTTTCATCAACGTAATTTAATTTGTAATCTTTTGTATCACTTTCATCATCGTCCTCATCATCATCTTCTTCCTCATCGTCGTCGTCATCATCATCTTCATCATCATCATTTTCACCAACGTCATCGTCGTCATCTTCTTCATCGTCTCAACCATCTTTATCACCATCGTCATCTTCATCATCACCATCTCCATCTCCATCGTTTCAGCCCTGGAGCCAACATTGATCTAATAAATGTTACGGCAATGTGATAACGTGTTTTTTCTGTGAGGGGTTTTTGATTTTTCGGAGATTTGAATAATAATCGCCATCGTCGTTTATATCGTAATCACGTCATCATCATCGTTTTTTATATCGTAATCACGTTTATATCGTATATTTTAAAACGTCATCATCATCGTTTATATCGTAACTCCTCATTGCGTAATTTTCATCCTTTATATCGTAATTTATATCATTATATCATTACTTATCGTCATATATTAAAATAACCGATATCAGTCGAATTTTCTTCTAACCATTATCATCGTGATCATCATTATCGTTATTATTACCATCATCACCATTACCCTCATCATCGTGCTTATCATAATCATAATCAACATCATCATCATCGTAATTTTCATTACCACCATCCTCACCGTCATCATCATCATCACCGTCGTTCGTCATCATCATCATCATCCTAATCGCCTGGAGACTTCATTAAATATTGATGATGAAGACCCAGCAATCCTGGCACGTCCAGTTATTATTCTATTATTTTTATTCTATCGCCATTATTATTATTATTTTTGTTGTTGTTGTAATTGCTGTTGTTATTGTTACTGTCGTCGTTGTTGTTGTTGTCGTCGTTGCTGTTGTTACTGTTGTTACTGTTGCTGTTGTCGTCGTTGTCGTTGTCGTCGTCGTCGTTGTTGTATCTAATAGTTATTAGTGCTGCTCTTAATGGCGCGTATCCATGAATCAAATAATTCAGCTTTCCGCTTATGCCATTTGCAAGCTCCTGATTTTACTGCTCTTGCTACTACTACTGCCACTACTACTACTACTACTACTACTACTACTACTACTACTACTACTATTATTATTATTATTATTACTACTATTACTACACTACCACTATT
>NW_008704083.1:9486602-9602973 GCF_000326865.2 Helobdella robusta
ACTATAGAAAATAGAAAATCTTAATAAAAAATTAAATAACAATAATATAAGCATCGCGTTTAATGAAATATGCTTAAATGAAAATTTGTTACCGAAATTTACTGATATTAAAACTTGCGATTTAACAAATATATATATATATATATGTATATATATATATATATGTATCTTTATTTATGTGTATGCGTATCTTTGAATGTACAAATGAATGAAGTATGATCAACATAAAGACGATAAAAGAAAGGGTGAAATTGTAGAATCAATAAATAATTCAAGACAAAAACAGTAGCTACGTTTCATAAAGTAGTAGTAGTAGTAAATGTCGTGGCTGTCGTAGCAGCTTTACTACAGAAGTTGATGAAGTAATGGTAATTTTTTTAGTATTTAGTATTTTGCATGTATACGATTTATTGTATTTAAACTGACACACGATCTTAAGATATTAATAAGTACAACAAGCATATACAACTACAAACAAATATAAACAATACACACACGCACGCAGAAGAACGCACACGCACACACAAACAAACAAACATAAGCTTACCAATAAACATAAAAAAGACCCAATACAAATCCATACATTGCGGTTTTGCTTGTAAGAAGTCTCCATCCTTAATACATTCTGCAAGCGTGTTATACCTAAGCCAAACCCCAGATCTCTTTCAACAAAAAACATGGAAAAGCTTTGACAGAAATGCAACAACCAATACAAATGCATAGCTAATATCGCGTACACATTGAATACATATTCGTAGCTAATACGAACACATGGCTAACATAATTAATACAGATATATATATATATATATATATACATATATATATATATATATATATACACACAAACATACATATATACCAAAAAGCTTTTACGAATTAACCAAAATTCAAATACTTATTTTGTACACACGATTGAAAATATTCAAAATGAAAAGATACACAGCAAATAAAAATTGAATAAAAAAAGAAATAAAAGAAATTTAATTGAAAAATTATGTATATAGGTACGTGTATGTGTATGTACGTGTGTTTGTGTATATGTGTGTGTGTGTATTTGTATAGATGGACTTTTATGAAGTTAATTACAAAGAATGAATAGCATTCAAATACTACGACGGTGTTGCGGTTGTTGTTGGTATCCATCTTTCACCGCGCAGGTATCTAAGCGTATAAATATGCGTATTTCTATCAGTAGTGCGTCCAAGTTTGTAACTGTTTTATTGTTGTTGCTAATGAAAGCAATTAAAACCTTGAACAGTATTTGGCCAAGTTGTTTAATTATTATTAAAACGATTAAATGAAACCGATTTTAATAAACGAAAATTATTGAATAAAATATAGAATAAGATATTTGTGAAGAAGTAAGTGAAGATGAAATGAAGAAACAAGTAAATAAATAAACAAACAAAATAAACAAACAATCAAACATACATACATACATTACACACGTACATACATACACACACACGTACATACACACACACACACACACACACACATACATACTTACTTACATCGTTGATAGTATGGATGAAAGAGACATGTTCCGAAAACGACTTAAACATCACTTTTTTGACCGGCAGCTTCTCGAACAGCGCCTCTAAGTTTTACATAGAGGGGCGCTATATAAATTCTCCATACCATACCATACCATGAATACAAACAAACAAATAATAATCCACAAAACTTAATTCACCATTTTATGTGTCCAACAACAAAATTATGGGTCCATAAAAATTCCTTAATCATAAATGGCCCAGCCTAATTGTGTTACGTCAATTTATTTGGATTATTTTGTGGAAGGGAGATTTTTGGCGTTGGTTATATAGGGTGTATGCAGATGTGTGTGTGTGTGTGTGCGTGTGTGTGTGTGTGTGAGAGAGTGTTTGTGTGTATGTCATGCGTATATAATGTAGGTTTTTGTATTGTTTTAATTTTACAATTTTTTTTAAATTGACACACACACACACACACACACACACACACACACATATATATATATATATATATATATATATATATTATCATCGTTATCATCCATACATCATTTCATCATTGTCGTCCCCAATACGTTTATATTTAGGCAAAATAAAAAAATCGAAGATTTTCAATTTAGGGCACCTTGATGACTTTGCTAGTGCTTTTTCATTTCAGATCTGAAATTAAATCGGTGGTGAATAATGGTTATAACAACGACGATGATGATGATGTGATGAGGATGATGGGAGCAAATTATCATGGTTATTATCTTCGTCAATAGCACAACTTATTCGTCTTAATGACTCTTATCGATTAATAATTCATTATCGTCACCGTCATAACTGCTTTCATAATGATAATAATATAATAATAACAATTATTATTTTTTTTATTATTATTATTATCATCATCATCGTTATCATCCAAACATCATTTTATCGTTATCATCATCAACCGTCAACCAGCATCATCATCTTATCTCCGCCATCATTAGTCTAATCATAAATAATCCAGCTTCATTTCGTCCGCCATGTTTTTTATCTTCTTCCTGTCACGCGATCAAGTACTTTCAGTGCGTTTTTATATTCAGAGCCGCAGTAGAACCTCATTTAATTTTTAACCTTTTCCATCGGTGTCAAATGTTATTTTATTTTTATTACTTCCTGCTTCGAAGAGATAAGACACCATTTTTTAATAAAACTTTATTAAAAATCCGAAATGAAAATTGTGCTATGATGTTAGTGAATGTGTGGCGAAGATCACTTGTTGTATAAGATTATTACGGCTGTAAATACGAAAAAAATATTCAACAGTGCTACTTAAAATGCTTTCATTATTAACAAACACAAAGACAATTTCCGTACGTGTCATGAATGACATGAAATGTATCCACAACAGCACATTCAAACATACATGTACAATCGACCACTCACATAACATACATGAATAAAAATACACACAAAAATACACAAGCATGGAAAATTGAACAGACACACACAACACAACTAGAAAAAATGAAAGGATTAAGAGGTCATAGATACAAGCTCTTCAAGAAGACAGAAAATCCAAAAAAGCAAAGATTCTTCGGAAGCAGGGTGTTAAACGCCTGGAACGAGCTGAGAGATGAAATCGTTTCAGTGAATTCAATCAATAATTTTAAAATCAAGCTAGGAGAGCTGGGATAGTAGGACATTTATTTCGTAGTGGCCCTTACACAGATGCTAGTCTACTGAACCACTTAAAACTTTGTTATATTGTGTTGTGTTATGTTGTTTTGTGTTGTGGTGTGTTATGTTGTGTTGTGTTGTGGTGTGGTGTGTTGTTGTGTTGTTTTATTTAAAGATAAACGCCCAACTCTAATGTTTTGGGTATTTTGACGACGATATTAGCGCTCTGGAGGGTTTGTTCAAACATGTTTTTACACAAAGTTTAATCAAATATTTTCTTTTAATTTTTGATGAATTAAATTACCGTGACGTCATGTCTGAGAGGAAGAAGATTTCATTCAATATCGATTTTGATGAATTTTTAAAAGAGGTTATTTTTAATTTCGTTTCTCTACCCACTACCTGCTTTTCTTTTTTAATTTTAATTTTTTAGCACTATAAAATCAAACAATAAAATTTTTTATTGAAAGAAATTATTGTTCAACTTCAAATTTAGATGATGCTTTTATCTAACTTTTTACCATAAAAAATTTGGTTGCTGCTAACTAATCTAACGATTTTAATTTAATTTAATAAATAAAAATAATATTTTGAAAGTTAAGTTTACTTTTACAGACCTCCAATTTTAAATAAAAATATTTTTAAATAAAATTAAATGAATAAATTAAAGAATTTACATAATACAACATGCAACAGTCAATTTCAAGCAGTGATGTTTCTCTGGACACGGGCAGACTCAATAAAGCACTGGATGGCATCGACGATGATGTTAACGATGATGATGATGTGGCTACAAAACTCATCAAAAAGTTTGAGGACCACAATGATGATGATAATGATGAAGATGACACATATAGAGGTTTTTTTTCTTTAAATTTATTATTACGTATATAATATATTTATTTATGTATATAACATAATATAATATATTTATTTGTTATCATTATCAATTATTTTGTAACCTTTACTAATGAAAATTTATTCTAATTGTTTTATTTTATCAAAAAGCTTAATTTTTCTTATAAAATGATATCCAAATATGACTAACGACATATATTAAATCTTGAATTCAACTAATTTTTTAATCATATCTCTTTGAAAAACCCCCATTTTAGGTGAAACCAATAATTCAAAAAGAAACAAGTTTATGAAGGTTCAAAAGGTTTCCTCAAAAACGTATGATGAAAATTTTCAATCAACCATTAAATCTGGTGAATATCAATCTGATGTGAGGATTGATGATAAAGAAAAATATTTCAAGGTGTTTTTAGTTGATTATTTATCATTAAGTCATTTTACATCAATTTATAGATGATATCAAAAATACATCATCAAATTATCTTTAACATTTTGACATTTTCCCCAACATGTTGTTGAGATATTATGAATAGATGATGTTAATATTATAATAGGATTATGTTAATGCTATGAATTAATTATGTTAAAGTTATGAATTAATTATGTTAATTAATCAGGCCTTGGAAGAGAGGCACATGAATGCATCTCCATTGAATTTCAGTTTGTTGAATCAGCAATTTGAAAACACTGATTCAACTACACTCAACACATCAAACTTTTTGGACTTGATTGAAGAGAAGCAACAGCAACAACTGCAACGACTCAAGCAACACCAAAAACAACAACCAAATGAAAAGGTTGACAATGATATTGAAACAATGCATATTAACATTGGTGATGATTTTACTCAACAAAAAAGAAATGATGATGGAGATAATGATGATGATGATGAGGACGATGATGATGGAAAGACTGAAACAATGAAAAAGAATGCTGAACATGATGATCTCAACATATCTGGAGGTAGGGCTTGATGAAGATGATGATGATAAGGGTTGTAATCATAATTTATGAGTAAGGATAATAATAGTAATAATGTGAACCATCTTTTAGTAGATGATGATGGTAATCATAGTGATGATAATGATGATGATGATGATGTTAATCAAACTCAACCATCATCACTGCCCTACAGTTTCAACAGCAGCCTCTGAAACCTCGGTCAGTGTGGTGTCCAGTCGAGAGATGCGCAACAAAATACTCAGTGATCTCAATAAAAAACACAAACAAGCCAACGACACTTCTGCTGCTGCTGTTGCAGTTACTGCTGTTACTACTACTGTGGCTGCCACTATTGCTACCACTACTACTGCTGTTTTTACCGCTACCAATATTAGTAGTACTGATGAAGCATATTTGAAAAGTAACAAAATGAATGACAATAAGGAGGATGATGGCGATGATGATGAGGATGATGATGGCGGGTTAAGCCAGACGGTGGAGAACAGATACAAAAGTAATGATGACGATGTTAAGGATGATGACGTCAATGTTGCAGGTGACACCGGAAGGAAAAACATAATAAACATAATGAAGGCCATTAAACCGTCACCGAGGTTGAGTCTCACTAGGAATAAACTTTTAAGTGGCATGAGTGTAAATCGTGAAAATGACGGCTATGGTGATGACCGCCACAACTTAACAACACCCAGATTTACGACTACAACTACTTCTGTTACTTCTACTACAGCTAAAACCGGCAAAAGTGTAATATCTCCATCAATGAGAACGCTTCCTACGGCTACCAAATCTAAATTGTCGGCTGTGAAAAGTGTAACAAAGTCCAAAACAGCTGCAACGTCAAAATCGCTTATGACAACCCAAACATCTACAAAAGATACAAAAGTTCAGTCGGTGACAGCAAAAGGCCTTGAAAACAACAAAACTTCTCCTAATGATAGTAGCAACAACAAAACAACACTAGCAACGAAAGCAAATGCAACGACATACAAAGTTCTCCAACCCGTAACCCTGCAACAACAACAACCAAGCATCTCGAGCAACGGTAATGAAATCACGTTAAAACAACGACGTCTACGTGATGACAACAAACAAGTTGACAGCAACAATTATCCTGATGACGATGATGACAACAAAAATGATGATGATGATTATAATTATGATGATGAAAAATTTTCTGACATTGACGATGATGACGATTCCAATTTGAAAATGGCGCCTAAAGAGTCAGCTGACTTTGAAAAAATCCTGAAGGAGCAGGAAAGACTACTCAGAGGGTACCAGGAGGAAAATGAAAAACTCTATAAACAGTTGAAGACGTTTAAAACTGAACGGGATAACAAAAAAGATGAACTTGAGAGAGAAAATTTATTATTGAAGAAAGATCTCGATCGTCTTAAAATGTTGTTTTTTTATGATCTTTGTTTTTTTTGTTCTTTTTTTTCTTTGTTATAACATGATCTTTTTCTATATAATCTTTGTTTTTTGTTTCTTGGTTATAATATTGTTGATAGCTATCATTAGATTTTTAAAAGTTCATTAATATCACAGTCGCAAATAAACCACTTACCCATACTTTTTGAATCATAATTTGTCATTTTCAATTTTTTTTCAAATCTTCAGACAGCCGTTAAATTCAGTAGCATCATCGACAAAAACATTGAAAATCGACAAAACTAAACAACATCAAATAGATCAACAACAGCAGCAGCAGCTGCTGCTGCAACAGATTCAACAATACAAAAATAATGAAAAGTTGTATCAGGATAAGATCTTCTATCTGGAAGTTGAACTCGAATGCGCAAAAGTAAGTAAAGGCCCTCCGTGAATTTGATTCTTAATACCTGATTTGTCATTTTTGAGCCTTATAGTGGTATGTAGTTAACATTTACTTTACGACTACCTTTTTTTCAAAAACTTTTTGTGTAATAGTCTCAGTTATTTATTCACTCATTCATTCACTCGTTCACTCAATCATTAGTTCATTCATTCACTCACTCATTCATTCATCTGTCCCAGGTTGAAAAAGCCAACCTGAAGAAAGAGATGGATAAGTTGAGAGTAAGATTGAATGGGAAGAGCAAGGAATTGTTGGATCTTCAGACAAGCATCCTTCATAACGCAACCAACAGGAGATCCAGAACTCATCAAGTCTGCATGCAGGCATGCATGCCTGAATGAATGCATGAATTAATTGATTGATTAATTAATGGATTAATGAAATTAATATAAAATTTTTATGGATAAAGTCAAAATATTTGTTTTATAGTTTCATATTATTTTAATAGTATTCTATTAAAACTGTTTGTTTCTCTATCTGAAAATGAACGTATGCAATTTGCGCTATGTTAAATAACCCATCCTCCAATTTGCACAGGCATCATCCTCACCACCTCAAAGCCACAAACAACGACAACAACAACTACAACCATCATCATCAGTGTCACCACCTCGAGCCAACACCAACAACATCAGCAGCAGCAACAACGACATCAAATTACAACAATTGCCGTCATCGTTTTCACAAAATGATAATGTCATTTCATACTATGAGAGTAAGATAGAGATGATGGCTAGGGAGAGTGCTGAGAGAGAGAGGAAGTCTGAGGAGAGTTTTAAACAGCTCTATGATCAGCATTTGATTATTAAGGTGTTTGTTCGTTCGTTTGTTTGTTTGTTCATCTGTTTGTTTAATTGTTTGTCTGTTTTTTTCTTTTCATTTTTCATACATTCATCAATTCAGTTAGTTTTTGGATTGTTAAAAATTATTAACTATCAACGTATAAATAAAAATAATTAATGCATCCAATCATGCTTAATAACAAACACACAAACAACACCAAACAAAGAAACAAATAAACGTCAACAAAAAAACAAACAAACGAACCAGAAACAATATGAAGAACATCTGAAAGATCTAGAAGATGAACTAGAATACTACAGGTACTACCCACCACAACCGACAATAGCAACCAAATCATCATCATTACCTCCAAATCCTGATGATGGTGGTGATGATGATGTTTACAAAGATGATGGTGACCATCATCGAGATCATCATCATGGCGAGCAAAGGCGTCTGGCGGTGGATAGAGTGAAGAAAGTGGAAAACGAGGTGGAAAGTTTAAAGAGGGAGATTGCTGATTACAAAAGTTATTATTATTATTATTGTTGTTGTTGTTGTTGTTTTCGTTTTTGCCATCAGTTGTATCGTCAGTTGTATCATCAGTTGTATCATCAGTTGCATCATCCTTAGTGTCATCATCAATACGAAGTGGCATTAACATTTACACTGTTGCGTTTTTGTGATCGTCGTCGTGGTAATAATAATAATAACAATAATAATAACAATAATAATAATAATTGTAATAATAATAATACGAAACTTTTCTGCCAGAACTCACGAAACAGGATGACAAAGACAACATCAGCAATAAAAAGACAACAGTGACAGAAAAAAAGGTTATCAAATCCGCAACCGATAAAAAAAGTAATGATGATGACGATGATAATTTCCATCATCATCATCGTCGTCGTGACGATGGTAATGATGTCGGCGGTAATGATAATCGTCTTCAAACTCATCTGGTTGATGATGGTAACGACGATAAAAAAATTTTGATGGGCAATGCTGAAAAGTATAGAGAAACCGTTGTTAAGCTGTCTGACGAAAATAACTTGCTGAAGAATAAGGTTGTGTGTTAATGTAAGAGTAATGAAATGTAATGCTACTTAGTGTTGTTAATGCAATGTAATGTTTTTAATGTGATGAGTTGTTGTTGATGATGTTGTGGTCAGTGTTGATGTTGTTCATCATATTTATTATCATGTCACAATTCTTTTCATGGCCACCGTCAACAGAATCGTAATTATTATTATTATTACCATTATTATTCTTATCGTTTATTTTTATTATTACTCAGTTAGCATTGCTGTCCCAGGAACATGAGTTAGACATGAACAGAATGAGGTCTACATACATGACCGTTCAACTCAATGATAAGAGTAGGATACAATCATTAGAGGTGAGAGGTTTCCTTTACTGGTTGATTGATCGATTGGTCGATTGATTGATTGATCGATTGATTGATTGATTGAAGATATAGTTTTATTACTGGTTTAGTCGGTTAAATGGTCTGAAGAATGATTGATTGTTGTCCAAAATTGTTACTTAAAGTTTGAATGATAATTTGATTGATTAATTAAAGTGTACTAATATTTAAGTAGCTAAATTTAGTTATTTATTATCATAAACAATTAATTAATCTTCACAAAAGATAGCAATAAAGAACTTGAAAGACCAGCTGTCAATCAAAGTGTCAGAGGTTGAGATCCTATCGAATGTTCAGCAGAGGAACAAAAGTTTGGAGGAAAGTTTGGCTGCATTGAAAGAGGAACTCGTAGAAGCTAAGATGAATCATACGCCGGTTTGTCTTATTCTGTTTATTTCTTAATTTTTCAGTTTCGAGTCACCTTTGATTTTAATTTATTCTGGTTTACCTTTTTCTTCAGTCAAAGAAGCAGTATGAACAATTAAAAGCAAGAGTGAATGAACTGAGTCAGCGATTAACAAGCAGAGAACAACTTCTTGAAACAATTCTCAAAACGACAAACACAGCCCAACAACAGCCAACATCCAACAACTACAGCAACGCGGTAGATGCCGCTAACCTGATAAGTCAGATAGAGGAAACAAACAAATGGAAGGTGGTGGTGCTTGAAAAGTCAAGAGAAATTGATTACTTTCGTCAGCAGTTGGACGTCATATTGGAGTTTTTGAGAAGTCTGAAAATGCAGGGCATCAAACTTCCTGACAATATCGGGGGTACTTTTCCGTTACACAACTTCTCAACCAATCAATCAATCGCAAAACAATTTAGCGAACCAAACGCAAAAGTTTTCAGTCAGCTGCCTTATCAGTTTTCAATGAACCAACCAATCACATAGTAAGGTGACAGACCAACTTTTCCACTGAGCGAGTCAGAAAACTTTAATCGTGGTTATGATACCCACTTGAATGGCTGCTTCGACGCAACCTTTAGGACTAATCAAAAAAATTTTTACTATTTAGTCTGTAAACATTTTATTTCGTCGTTTGCATGGTGGGCTTCATGAATACATTATTATTAGTCTAAAAAGGTTAAATGTTGACACTCCTGAAGCTAGCACAACAAGAGAGGATGATCTTTAACCTATTTATTTAATGACCTTCAACCTATTTTTATTGTTTTTATTATTATGATTTATGCTGCTTTTAGTATTATTTTTATTATTTTCACGAATACAGTTCATAAATTATTTGTACAAAACTCAATCGACGAGATATTGCTATCAATGTCCATAATGAATGAATGAATGAATGAGTGTTTGTTCACAAAAGTTTTTTTTACGAGTAAACATGTTAAATTTTTTTCACAATCATTCGGAAAATTTAGCTGCTGCTGCTGCTGCTGCTGCTACTACAACTGCTACTACTATTGACATTTATTATCTTTTAATATTATAATAATTATGTAAATAATATATTATATATAATAGTGATTCAACAGAGATTTATTATGGATGCATGACTGATGCTTAAGATGGCAGTGTTTACAGACCAAACAATTGCGTCATCGACAATCAAATTACACAAACACACACACACACATACCTACATACACATACCTAGCACCTGCAAGCACACATATACGCATTAAATCGTAATAATAGACGGCATAAGCAAAATTCAACCATACATTAGCTTTTCTACTTAGAGGTTCATTTTAGAGCACAAATGATAAACATTAAACTAAGTTCACCTCTGTGAAAAAATTTTGCTAGTATTACACCAATACAATACATACATAAGTAATATATAATCAATAGAAGCAAAATATTCAACCTATGCTACTGCTACTTCTACTCTACTTTTACTACCACTACTGTTGCTCTGCTGCTGCTGCTGCCACAATAATTACTAAAAGTAGATCAGAGGTATGAACAAATGAATAAGCAAATGAACATAGCTTATCACCAAACCTAGAAGCATATTTACTATGGTAAATTTAAAGTAATTTTTCCTTATAAGTATGTTTAATGCGCACCTCAATAATAAGAATAATAATAAAAGAATTAATAATAAAAGAATAATAGCAATAAAAATACACGTGTAATTTTAAGTATATCTTTTGGTACTGGTATTGATAAAACTTATTAAATTTTGAATGTCTGTTGGCGACATCATTATGAAAACTTAACAAACTACATTACAGCAATAATAATAAATCATCCTTCATAAAAAAAATCAATAAGAAGCAGTCCTTTTTTTCTTAAAAGAAAATTTTTTTCAATTTCAAAAGCTATATAACAGTATCGTGCGGCTTGTAGTTTGTATTGTAAAGCGTGATGATTCATCAATTGCATTATGATACAAATTACTGACGTTTATGAATGTTTAACTTATATATTTTTTTATATGTATGTAGGTTTCAATTGTATGTGTGTCTGTGTATGTATATACATAATATATATAGTATATACTTTTCGCTCATTCTAGGACTCACCGATGACCCAATTCGTCGATGTACTCCATACATAATATATATATATATATATGTGTGTGTGTGTGTGTACTACAATTTTACAAACATTTATAACTCTTATAAATATAAGATGTAAAGACTTTTAATTCTATTAGAATTGTGGTGTACCATTCCATTAAAATTATCTAAAACGTTAGAAAATTATCCATAAATAAAATACGTGAAAAAACTGCCACCAACCACCAGGTACCTAAAACATATCCACAAATGAACAAACCTAAGTGATACAAACTAACTTGAGAAATTTGGCCTACTTTTAAAAAAATCATCACATGATTATGCACTATATAAATGTGTCTAATGTGTATGTTGTGTGCGTTTGTGTGTGTATACACATGTGCATATATATATACAAATATATATATATATATATATATATATATATATATATAAACTCAAAATGACAATTTGTATAATAACCTAATAAACAAAGTTTTTGATGAAAATATGTGAAAATATAAAATTTCAGCTAAGTGTACAGGAAGAAATTGTTCTCAAAATTGCTTATTAGTTGAAAGAAAATTGAGACTAATTAAATGATAATTACAGTGAACATATGAACATGTATATGATATGTGTGTGTATGTGTGCGTGCGTTGTGTGTGTAAGCTTGCAATAATTTTATTTTATTTTAAATTTGATGAAGAGTTTATGTGAATGAGAATTAGAACATTAAAATTCATTAGAAACTGGTACAAATGTGATGCGATAATTAGTTTATGGAAAGTTTAACTATCGATTGAACACCAATGAACAGACCAATTGTTGTTTCACACCATCAAAGTCAGACATGTTTATTATTAAAATTATTTTAATTTCATTTAATATGGAAATGAAACTATTTAATAATCCGCCATATTGAATATGAAAGTGCAGATACAGAAACTACAGCATACAAAAAACTGGGAATTCCCGATTTTCTCACAATGACAATTGGCGAAGAAGATCGTAAGTTAGACACCGGGAGACATTGTAATTTGGATTGATCTCTTTCAACTTTGTAACGACTGCATGGGTCTAACTGCCATGAAACTGCATAGACGGCCCCAGAAATGAAGCTGAAAACCCCCAGTGGTGCATAGAATATAGGCCTGTCAGGTATTACGAGACCAACTGAGAGACATGTGACCCCCGATGCTAATGATGAAAATTTTATCCAATTCCCCAATGAAATCCACGATGAGGTTTCTTTCCCTAATTTAGTCGGTTCTATTATTATTGTTTCTATATTAGAATATATGGCACAGTCTAACTGGCTTTCAAAGTTTTCCAGGGCAGACCCATTTTCGTAGACTTCTTTTATTACGTAACACTTTTGAGATCTGTGGTTTAATAAAAAATAAAATAATTATCAGAAATTTAATTGATATATCTTTGTTACGTATTTTAACATACTTGTAACAATGAATTACAACATCAATTTCACTCTTAAGAAAAAAAGCGAAATAGTAGAATAAAAATAAACCTGTTGTTGCTGCTGTTGTTGTTGGAGTTGTTAGAAGAGTTAGATGCTCGTCCATTAGCTTGGCCGTTGTTCGAATGCATGTCAAGTTCAGACATTGCAAAATTGAAAAAACCAAAAAATTATGAGATTGCTTAACAAAAAATATCAATAACAACTTTTTCAAAATTAAACATAAATTTGACTGTCATATGATTGATTGATTAATTAAATTTTCTTATTTTGTTCTTATTGTTCTTATAATAATAATAGTTAAAAAAAATTAGCGCTAGCTTGACCTAATAAAGTAACTAACGGGCAACGCTGCTTAATTTAAAAATAAATAATAAAATTATTAATTGTTTTAAACATTAATTAAAGATTAACAACCTCTCTAAAACTAAAAAACGAGCAACTTGAATTAAATACAATTTGATGGCATAAAATAATTTCGTTTCGTAAAACGTTTTTCAACTTCAAACACTAATCTGAAGTTTCCTAATCTTAATTAAATCAACTTTTAAACCAACTCTTGCATGATCTGATCAACGAACGAAGCGAAGCACCCAACCCAACTTGTTTATTTACCATCATTATGAATGGAAATTTATTTTTAAAAGAAAAAGTACAACTGCAAAATAATATTTAAAGCGCTTTATTTTATTTAAGTTAAGTAACGTATAAAATTTAAAAAAACTTTTTTACGAATTATTTGCTTAAAAAGTTTACATTGATATTTAAAAAGTAAATTTGTTTATAAAATATATTTTTAAACATGTTGTTGCATTTTTTAAAACTTTAAACAATTTTTCAAACCTTTTCTTGTTTGTGTGTGTATGTGTGTGTGTGTTTGTGTGTGTGTGTGTGTGCGTGCGTGTGTGTGTGTGTTTGTCTGTTAGTAATTTTATATTAAATATATTTATTCCACATATTTGCATAAATAATATATATCATACTACATTATAAGTAATTGCCATGCACATACAAAAGTGCACATATAAGCTTAAAAACAAATATACTAATGCAGGCTTAAGGCTTTTACCAAACGCATAACCTTTGATGTACTAAAACAAATATATTGCTATGCTTTGACTCATGTGATTATAAAAAATGTATATATATACAAACACACACAAACATATATATATTATATTATTTATATATGTGTATTCTACAATACACATATATGACATACATTCATAAATCTATCTGTAAGCACGTCTAAAAATATGCCTGCATATGCATATATACATGGCTGCCTGCACGCTTGCTCTATACACACACACACACACATGCTGTTCGTTTCCTCACTATGCGTCTGCTCATTGAAACTGCTAAATGTTAAGATCAATGTAGTGTTTAAATGTTAGAATTTGCATTTTAAAGTTAAAGTTTTGGACTTTTGCTGCTACTTTTACTAGATAAAAATATTTTCTACTTTTAGGATAAATTTTATTTCATTCGAGATGCGTGTAGCTTTTGTATTGTCTACGTATTTGTTATCTGCAGTCGTTTCAGTTGGGAACAATGAATCATCAACGTTAACAACAGCTGTGTTGAAAACAACGACAAATAGTGTTGTTAACAACGAATCAAATAGTTCAACTAAGAAACAATTTGATGCAAGTCAACGACCAAGTTGTCAACTGTCATTACATGAGCACCAACTCTCCAAACAAGTCGAATATTTGCTGAAGAAAGAAAAAGTCGTTCTCATAGAATACATCATCAGTTTTGTCAACTACACAAAATCGCCACTGAAACTGAAAAACGAATTTCAAAACGAAAAATGGTACCGAGTAACGTCGGAACACGGCCAAATTTTGTTAAATTTAGCATTCAACTACGGCGTACTTTCAATGGCTACGTTAACGTTGGGAACGACCAAACTCATCTTAGAACTAGTTGACAGTCCAGCTAACTGTATGGCTGAATCAGACCCGGACGACCAGCTGTACAGTTTGCAGTATTTTTTGATGAGAGATCTTAAACCGGACAAAAAAGTTGAACTATCTTGGAAAGAGAGCATATGCCGTAAAGTCGTTCTTAACGATAATTCCGGGTACGCAAAATTTACTCACGAATGTGTCACCGTTGATTCAGAAACATCACAGTTAGTAGTCGCGATAGGGTTGGATAGACTTTGGATTACAATTTTGGATATAATGTTGATAATAATAAGAATAGCGGCTCTAGTTTGCTTACCGTATTTCCTCGTCAGCATTTTTAAAGGAGTAATTAAAGAAAAAGTTCCTTACGTTGTTAGATTGAAAGATGACAGTCCTTTGTTGAAGACGTTGATGATTGTGGACGATGATGACATTAAAAATGATTACATCAAGCAAGGTAAAGAAGTTTTAGATTTGAATGTTGAAAAAGAATTTCCTAAACTTCGACATGTTCTTCACTACGGCACATACCCGATGAATGTACCTTTTAAGGCCAACATTAAACAATACGACATTTTAGTAGACTATCACAGAACTCAACCCGAAGATCGAGTTCATGTTGGATTTATAAAAACTCTCGCTGGTGTGATATTTAGATGCAAAATAAAAGAAGTTGGACCTTTCGAGTTATGTTGTCAGTCTGAAATGCTGAAACTGGTTGCTTCCAACAAATGTTACTTGCTCTGGATAACATTCTGGAGAAAATTTTCAGCTGTCCTTCTCGTTTTCACGATACCTGTCTTTTTTTACGTGCGCGTTCTACTGTACTACATTTACGAACACGAAGAAGTTACATTGAGAAAATCGGTTACAGAAAGTATGTCTATGAAAGAAATAGTTTCAAACAGTTTTTTGCAGTATTTAACCCCAATTCATCCAGTTTTAATAACAATTTACGTTCTGTATTTCTTGGCTGGTTTTATCGTCGCACTTGCTCCGCGGAAAAATGAAGATGCTGACAAAAATCACGTGCTCAAAAGAATCGTTAATTCATTTCGAGATCTTGATGAATTTTCATTTACGCGAGTCATAAATTTTGTTTTCACCAATTTCACATGGCCTTTTTATAAATTTGGAATATTAGGCTGCTTCATTTGGCTCGTTTATTGGATTTTCGCTCTGCCTGTTTCATTTTTCGTCATTGCAATTTACAGCGTGCCATCGCTCTATCTCATGTTCCGCATGATTTATTACTGCAAGAGAGCTGTTTACGTTCAGCTGCACAAACTGCCTCCCTTCCCGATGATGTATCAAGTTACAAAAAGAAAGAGTCAGAAAAAACTGTTAAACAAACTGAAGGCAGAGAATGTGGCAGTAAAATATGCTTTGAAAAACATCGAACAATGTCGATCTGATCAAAATTACTCTCCAACTAAAGAAATTGAAATGAAAAAAATGGAAGAGCAACAGAAATTGAATCAAATTGTCTATGATTACTACAACAAGGATGAGGAATACATCTATAAAAGAGCCGATTGCTGGCACTGCGTCACCTACATCTTCACCACAGTTTTATGCCTTTTGGCATACATCGGATGTATGTTCCTCTTGGCTGAAATAGTCGTATTTGGGGTAGAAATAATAGTTTTTACCATCATGGGTATTATAGTCAATGCCAATTATATTTTGAGGCACGTTATGGTAGTCGCTATAGTTCTTTTATATTGCTTTGATAGTTTTTTTAACATGGAGAAGAAGTATTTGAAACTGAACAAAGTAATATTTGCAGAAGTAACCAGGCGAATACGAGATCTTGAATCAGTTACGTGCCTGCCGTCATTTTTACAGGAAAATCGAGGATTCAAATCTCAGGAACTGAACGAACAGGCTGATTACGAGAATCCTGATTCGATAGTTCCCAAAAAACACTGGATGATAAACGATCTCGTTTTATTTATGGATAGTTGTGATACTCCGAGAATCCCAAGAAAATTATTCAAAGAGGTGTGCAACATTCGAGTTTCTGGAGTTCCAGGACCTGTTTACAGAGGCCAACTTGATGCTCTACAGCAATTGGCCAAAGTTATGTTTTTTGTATGGCTTGTCGTTATCGCTGTGATGGTTTTTGGCGAAGTTTACACCATATCGTCGACAAACCAACTAATCGCGACGGTCGCCGGTAGCTTTCTACCTCTAATACTTCGCAGCTGCTTCTTCCAGCAATCATCAGACATTGAAGTGAACACTGTGACATTTAAAAGTCACATGGATGAACTTATAAAATCATTCCATCAAAACTGGCCAATTTACGATTTAGTTTTAAGTTTCATATACGATGACAAACTAGAAGAAAAATTGAAAGACGAGAAGCCTCGTTTCACTGACGATGAACCCGAATTCATCATTTGTTTGCCAAAAGATGGCAGTTTTCATAAGGAAAATAGGCTTTATAGTGTAATCGCTGATTAATCAATGTAACGTGTATACAATTTTTATTAATCAAAAGCTTGACTTTTTTAATGAATTTTCATTATTTAGCGATTTTTTTATTGTGAGAGATCTCCGTTTAGCATCTGAAATTTAAAAAATCTGATTATGTGCTTATTAGGTGTATTTATTTGTTTAAAGAAACGTCTATTGTGTTAAATTTATTCAGTTATATTCGATGTGTATTTTATCTACTTTTCAAAAACATTTTGAAAGCTTGGCCCATGTTGACCAGTTGAAACTTATTTCCAATTTATATTTATATATGAAGCTCTGCTTTTTTTCAAATAATTGTATGAAATTTAACAAATTCGTTTAAAGACAATGTTAAATTGATATTAGGTGTTTATTTATAATGTAGCAATGTTTATTTATTAGGATAGTATTTTTTTGTTTAATTACCTGTTATATTTTTTGTGTTAACTTTAAAATATTTTGGTGAAATCAGGTTATTATTTGATTGTAATTATTAAAAAGTTTGATATAGATCTTTTTTAATAAATCTTTTGTTAAATTAAAATGAGTTGTCTCATATTAAGTTTAAAAAGATTGTAAAGTTTAATGAAATGTTTAAAAGGCAAGATGTTTTCGACAAGTGTGTGTCAGTTTCGTCGTACAAATTAGCGCTTGTCTGTTATTTGCTTACATGCAAGTTTGAATTTTCGTACGTGCGTTCAAGTAATTTTTTAAAAATTTGATTGTGATTTGAAAAATAAAAACCATAAAAAGTGCCCCGGGTGAGGATCGAACTCACAACCTCCGCATAACTCGCCATATCTGCTTATAAGTACGGCGCGCTAACCGATTGCGCCACCGGGGCGCAACAACTGCATTGGCTTATAATAGTTTTTGAAATAAATTCTTTTAAAAACTGATTTTTGAATTAAAATTTATAATTTACCTATGCATTGAATGTAATATATACATATATATATATATGAGAACTCGTATACCAAAAAATTTTAACTCGATCGTCTACCTATAGGTTAAAATTTTCAACTTAAAAATAAATTTAAGTTTAAATAGTGGGCAGTTTTGTAGTTTTATATAAAGGCAACACGGTAATATTATTATCGCGATAATGAGATGAATTTGAATTTTGGATTAAAAAAGTTTTCAGCTTTTGCTAAATAAAATTGTTCTGTTATAATTTAATTTATTTAAGGTTTTAAATTAAATCGATTTTCAACATGAGTGACAGCAAACTAGCAGAAGCTCGTGAACATTTGAAAGAGGCTGAAAAATGGTAAGAAAAATATTTTTTAAATTTAAAAGTAAACTTAATTAAAATTAAATTTGAGTAAATTTTAAATAATTATAAGATTATTTCCTTATGATAAAAAATGTAAAATTAAAAAATTTACTTTAAAATTTAAAAATTAGTATTAGTAGTAACGACCTGTTAGTGCTAACTGTTAATATGTTAATAAATCAGGTTTTACTTTAATTTAATATTTAATTTGATCTTTTAAAATAAAAATAAATGATTAATAATTTTTTAATACTATAATTTAAAATTTAATTATTAAGTAACCTTTCTTTTACTAACCAAATCTGTTCAAAATACTAAACTAAATAAATAAAAATTTATATTTCCTAGCCTGAAGACTGGTTTGCTGAAATGGAAGCCAGATTATGAAGGTGCTTGTATTGAATATGGCAAAGCAGGTGGTGGTGGTCTTTATTTTAAAGTTTAATTTTTCATTTAAAAATCAATCACAACAAAACTTCAAGCTTATCTTTTATGTAACATTATAATATAATGATTATATTAATTTAACTATTAATTAATTTATTTTTTGTTTTTTGATGATAATATTAAATTAAATATAAATCAAAAGATTAATTAATTGATGTAATAATCATTTTTTTTACTGTCACAAAAAGCTATTGCATTTAAAAACGCCAAGTCGTATAATGAAGCCATAGATTGCTACCTCAAGCAGTTAGAAGCTGAAAAGGCCCATGGATCATATCTTTTTTTATTTTTGTTCATCCAGTTGGATCCAACTTCATAACACACGAAATTCATTAGAAAAATTTCGCTTCCCTAGCTACATTTTTTCATATTTATATAAGCATGGGTGTGTGTGTGTGTTTGTTTGTTTATGTGTGTTTTTGTGTGTTTGGTGTGTATGTGTATACATATGTAGTATGACTAAAATAGTCATCTCATATTACACGTATGTGTGTAAACTGTACCTCTAACCAATGAGATATAATAGATAGGCCAAGAAAATGATATTTTGTCACATTATTCTACAATTCTTATAGAATGTTTAATAAATTTGCCTTCCATATTGAAATTTTCCTTGACCGCTGTTTTCAATCTAATACATTGTATCAAGCCGCAAAGTAAGAAAAACTTGATAATTTATATTAATTAATTAATTAATTAATTAATTTCAATCTATTTATTACTTTTTAATGTATTTATACATATTGTAATATTATCACATATTAATATTGTTAATATTGGTAAGACGAAGGTAATGGTGAGTGGGGAAGGTGGGGACCGAGTGATAAGTAAAATAGACCCCTGTGTGGTATGTGACAGGAAAGTGAAGGCTAATTTGGTATTGTGTATAGGAAGTCAGAAGTGGGTGCATAAGAGATGTAGTGGTGGGAGAGGGGCACTGAAAAAGGTGGAAGGCACGTTCAAATGTAGGAAATGTGTTCATGGTGTGATTAATAGGACGGACGCAAGGGCGGGGTTGAGTGGTGGTATTGAAAGAGTGGAAAGCTTTGTTTATTTAGGGGTTAAGCTGACTGCGAATGGAGGATGTTTGAGCGCTGTTACGGCAAGAGTTCGTGTGGGATGGATGAAATTTAGGGAACTGGGTGGGGTATTGTGTGGAAAGGAATGGTCAGTGAAGATGAAAGGGAGGTATATAAAGCATGTGTGAGAGCAGCGATAGTATATGGTGGTGAAACTTGGGTGTTGAGGAGAGAGGAGAAAAGTGTACTGCAGAGGGCTGAAAGAGCTATGGTGAGGATGATGTGTGGGGTTAAAGTGAAGGATAGAAGGAGTAGTACAGAGCTGATGTCAATGATGGACTGAATGAGGACGTTGTGACATTGATAAAGAGATCGAGATTGCGGTGGTATGGACATGTGTTGAGAAAGGATGAAAGGGTCGGGATTAGGCGAGCGTTGGAGTTCGAGGTTGAAGGAGTGGTAGGAAGGGGTCGTCCGCGATTGGGATGGAGAGAGCAGGTGGAGAAGGACAGAGTGAAAGCGGGGTTGCGTGATACTAGCAACTATTTAAATTAATTTGTAAATCAATTTCTGCATAAAATCCACACACACTCGCACGCACGCACACGCACGTCCAGTTTTACGGACTAATTTACATTTTGAAGTTAATGTGTTTATCTACGTTTATATGTATTACACAGATAAATACACAGACATACGTAGGCATATATAAAAATATTCGTATATATATATATATATATATATATATATATATATATGTGTGTGTGTGTGTGTGTGTGTATTATATATAGATATATTTGTGCGAGTATGTGTGCCTGTATGTGTGTGTGGTGTGTGTGTGTGGTGTGTATATGTGTGTATGTGTGACGCTTAATTTTATAAATTTTTATGACTTTTTTTAGGTTAGTTTTTCAATGTTTAATAAAATTTAGAGCGGCAGAGTCGGCAGCCATGCTCTGCAAGGAGAAGGGAGATTTCATAAGAGCAGGTGATCTCGTGGAGCAGGCGTCCGAACTCTACCTGGAACATGGAGTCGGAGACACAGCCGCCATCATGCTTTCCAGGGGTGCCAAGTAATTTCGCTGCTTTTGTTGTGTTTGTCAATTTTTTTTTTGGTTACTTTTGTTTGTTTGATTTTAATTTGCAACATATTGAAAGGTTATGTTTGAGTTTATTTTCAGTAGTTGGGAATGTTTTGCAAAGTATTTGCTTTATTTTTTTTTATCAAATTTATTGATTTATTTGTTAAAATAATAATAATTATTATTATTATTTATTAATTGTTGTTGAAATTTAAAAATTAATAAGATGAATTCGTTAGTTGAATTAATTTTAATCAGAATGCTGGAGCAAGCAACACCTGAAAAATCCATTCAGCTTTATAAGAAAGCCTGCGATGTAGCTGAGGTTGTTCCTGATGATGATGATGATGATGATAATGACGACGACGATTTTGCCTTTTCTTGATGATCCTACTCTTCTCCTTCTTGTTACTTCGTTAGTCTTATCTAGGATTGATTATTGTAACTCGCTCTACTATGGTCTTCCTGACTCTATACTCTATCCTTTAAGTAAAGCTTTTAACTCTGCTGCTCGTCTAGTTGCTCGTGCTCCTTTCTTTTCTCATATATCTCCATATCTTGTTCTCTTGCACTGGCTACCTATAAAATATAGAATAATTTTTAAAATTTGCACGTTCATGTATAAGTCTCAATCTAAATTATTTCCTAAGTATTTATCAGATATATTAATTGAACCTAAACGCCCCGGTTTACGATCGTCTTCTTCTTCTCGCTTTTTCTTAACTCGTGTTAAACACTCTTTTGCCAAATCTGTTTTAGCTTTTTCTGGTCCTTTTCTCAGGAACTCTCTACCTACTTCTCTGACTACTTCTCCATCACTTGCGAAGTTCAGAGCGGATCTCAAGACCCATCTGTTTTCAAAACTCATTGAGGAGCGCTGTTGAACATCGCGGAAATAGCGCTTTATAAGCTAATTGATTGATTGATTGATTGATGATGATGATGATGATAATGATGATGGTAGTGATAATATTGATGATGATACCGTATCCAGGCGCAAGATAGAATGAAGGAATGCACGGAGAATATAGGCAGGGCTGCAAGGGTATGCATTAAAATCAAAAAGTAAAAAAACAAGTTTACTTTTATTATTACTATTATTATTATTATTATTATTATTATTATTATTATTATTATATTTTTATTATTATTACTTTCAATTATTACTATTATTATTATTAGTATTGTTATTATTGTTATTTTATTGTTATTATTATTACTTTCAATTATTGCAGGCTTTAAATTTTCGTTAACTTACTCCATCTACCGACTCAACTACTAGTTTACCACAATTCAAAAAACAACACAACAACACACATACAACACCACACTCAACAATAACACAGCAACAACAACACCACACACAACAACGATGCAACAGATTTGACGATGCAGCCAAATACATAGGTCAAGAACTGGACTTCATGTCCCGAACGAACCACGGGGGAGTCCTCAACAAGCTGGTCATGGGGTTGGTCCTTGTCCATCTTCACAGAGAGGACTACGTGGCTGCTGATCAGTCATTCCAGAAAGCTCTCAGGTTAATATATATCTGTTTACTTTTGTGTGTACGTCGGTGTCGATGTGTGTGTCTGTGTGTGCGTGCGTGCATGTGTGTGTGTGTAGTGTGTGTGCGTGTGTGTGTGTCATTCAGGGACAGTTTTGAAGATACAAGCATGAGAAATGCGTCAATGGATACATAAAGTGACATGATTTTTACAAAAGTTGCATTTATTTTGATGCCAACAAGTTTTCTTACCGTATCTCTGAACCACCTAATGAATTTACATTTATCTATAATGCTGTATAAACAAATTACAGGTGCATGCATGAACACACATACAAACACACATACACACGCACAAACACACATACACTCGCACGCACGCTGACATACAAATCACATGCAGGCAGTACACGGGTTTCAGAGATAGTGATGAGGCAGGCCCGATAGAAACATTCCTTGAGGCGTACAATGATGGGAACGGTGAGAAGGCTGAAAGTATTGCAAGGGGTTCACTCTTTGCTTATATGGAGAATGAGGTGATTGATTGGTTGGTCGGTTGGTTGGTTGATTGATTGATTGATTGATTGATTGATTGATTGATTGATTGATTGATTGATTGATTGATTGATTGATTGATTGATTGATTGATTGATTGATTGATTGATTGATTGATTGATTGATTGATTGATTGATTGATTGATTGATTGAGTGGCTGGTTGGTTAGTTGACTGGCTGGTTGGTTGGTTGGTTGGCTGGCTGGTTGGTTGGTTGGCTGGTTGGTTGGTAGGTTGGTTGGTTGATTATTGGTTGACTTGTTAATAGGCCTAATATGTGGTAATTGATAGAAATTTTTGTATTTCCTATTTTATATTTCAACGAAATTTAAACACTCGTTGACTCAACTCCACAGAGACATGGATAAATTTATAAACACACACGCGCGCGCGCACACACACACCACGAACACACACGCACGCACCACGAACACACCCGCACACACATTAGCACAGCATAAGTACATTACAAATAACAATTGGTTTAAACTCATTAATTTACCTCCAACCAACAAAATCAAGTTCACGAAATTAGCCAGAGATCTCAAATATCCTAAATCATCAACTACACCAGCTACAACTTCTGCTAAGGATTCTAGTGCAGCAGCTGGTGGTGGAGGTGAAGAGGAAGATAAGGATGAGTATGATGGTGGATTATGCTAAGCTATTACTGAACTTTTCGTTGGTGAATAATTAATTGAATTGATTGAATTGTCATAATTTTGAAATATATATTTAATCAATTAACCTATTTACTGGCTAATTAGATTAATAATTTTTTTGTATATATTAATATGTATTATTATTATTAATATTTCTGTCAATGTTATTATATCGATCAATTGTTAATGAACGTATTGAATTGTTATTGAATATATATATATATATATATATATATATATATAGATATATATATATATATATATATATCAAATTCTTTTTATTCAATAATTTCAAATAATTTATGCAACAAATAATGACATAAATAGAATTTGTATTCGGAGCATTTTTAGGTTTTTTTATTATCTCATTTAAGATCTTCCAAGTTTCCTGGCTATTGCTTTTAGATATTAACAGCCTATCATGGTAATATTCTTATTTTAACTTTACTTTACATTTATTAAACAGTTTATTGTATATTTTAAAAGTTTCTAAATTGGCGGCAGTTGGTTTTTTTTTCAAAAATTTAATGTAGAGACGTTTTTGAAGAGTTTTTGAGTGCGGTAGTCATTCATGGTTGTTGTTTATTCACTGTGGCAAGTTTTTTCTTACTCACTATATGGCAACATGATTTAAATGCTTGATTATAATGTTAACAAATAATTCAAATGCCCGATTAGGATCATCACAGTTAAACAGGTCTGTCCAATCGGTCGTGTTCAAGTAACTATTGAGTTTATTTATTCTACTTGTTGAGTAAGATATTTTAAAATTAATCGGATAGACGATCAGATCATTCATTGTAAACTGTACCACAACGTTTAATTTTATTTGGGTTGGTAGTTATCAAGAGGTTTAAAAGAGATAATTTATCACAGGAGAGAAAATTTAATATAGTTTCGTTGAATGATATATATTGGAAAGTGGTTAGATGGTAATTGAGAACGTGTCGACCTTACATCATAAGGGATGGTTACTGAATATGTAACAATTACAACGACCATCAAAATGACCCAGACGTCTTTGTCTTACCACTTCAAACGTGTTTATTTATAAATTTATTGGGAATTTTACAGAATTTCTAATTCGTGGGTGGTTTTTACTGAAAAATGTTAACTGGGATTTGAAGCCCGCCCACGTGTAGTGGTGGTTTTACGCTTAATTTGAATTTGAATTCCAATTTGAAAGTTGTTCGTTCAATGCTAAATTGTGTGTGTTACTACTCGTGTTCGGAAACGTAAATGTCTTGAGTGTTTATGCTGTAACTGTGTGATGTGTGTACTGTACATTTGTATGTATATGTGTGTGTGTGCGTGGTGTGTGTGTGCGTGGTGTGTGTGTGTACTTGTTTAGTACTTTCTTATGAGTTTTTACCTAGTCTTATACCTTTACACCTTTAGGTTTTACACCTTAATCACTCGTCGGTTATTTTTATCTTTTCAGAAATGTTCGGTCACAAATCATCTGCTTTTACTCACTCTTACGTATATTATATCTATCTATACCTACATTGTTGCATGTCTTTCCATTATATGGTCATAATTGTTATCATCACCTTACTTCATTGAAAAGTTTGCAATTAAAATTACAATGCAATGGAATGTAAATGTAATGCATTACCATTTATCTTAGGTTGTCATCTTATTCGTTGCCATTGGTGTTAGTCTAAGTCTTAGTGGCAGTAGTAAGTCGATATTAATTTTTAATTGTTCTCCAAAATAGAATAGAACATTCTTTTAAATTTTAAAAGTTTTTTTTATATGACCTTCTTTGTGTTTCAATGTTACGACGCACCTTTATACTGCAAACAAAGCCAAAGAAGCACTTGAAATAGAGTGATAACAGCATATGAAAGTGTTTAATTATTAATTAATTAATTAATTAATTTTACTAGTAAATTTTAACGGTAGCGTTTTGTAATATTTATTTAAAATAATAAAAATTATTATTTAATGATTGAAAAAAATTTTTAATCTACATTAGAAGGGAGTCGTCTGATTTTATGTAAATGTGCGTATCAGTGTTAAATTTTTATTCTATAAATGTGCCTTTTAAGAAGTTCCTTTGCCTAATGACTTGACAAGTGGTTGATCGGATTTTTAAGGTCATTAAATCAACAAGTGTCGAATGTTTGTCTGAAAATCGTTAAAAATACTTCAAAAAATATCCAAGGGAAACTAGACGAGACGTTAGAATGTCTCAGTTTTCGTAGAAAGAAAATGTATAGAGACAGTTGGTTAATTGGACTCCTAAATAACGTGTATGTATTCAAGTTTCTAAAGCCAGTTCAAACAATAACCGAAGTCGCATATAACAAAATTTAAATCATATATCGGCAATATTGAAATTTATAAAGTTAAGCAAATTAATTTAGAAAAACGTAATTATATCCTACAGAAATAGAAATAATAGAAATAGAAATATAAGCACGCGAATAATGCAAGTTATATGCTGATGAATTAGTTTATTTTAATGCTCAAAAGCAAATTTGGAATAATTTCAGCTGTGGTAGTGGGTAAATTTCAAGTATAGGCTACTTTTGTTTAAAAATTTGGAAATGCCGAATAAGAAACAAGCTGGCAATTATTACTACACGTTTAGATCATATTTCTAGAAAACTAAAAATGAGTAAAGCCAAACGACGAATGAGAATTACATGAAGAATGCATGCTGCTACAAATGTTACTTAACTATTACAAACTCCTCCTATCTGACTATTGCCGTCGCTATTTGCAATCACGATGAATTATTGATAATATATGATTTACAAATATATTATAATATATTACCGATAAACTAATTCACATTTCCGAATCTCACAAATCTTAGTAGAAACGTTGCTTTCTAATGTATGAGTATAAAGAAAATTGTAATAACTTTGCTCACACCCACAACAAACATATGTATGTTAATAATTATACATTTACGTATTATAAATTGTATACATATATATGTATGTGCGTGTGTGTGTTTGAGAGAGTGATCACACATCCGTACACATCTATATCCAACACACACTTCACACACACTACACACACACACACACACACACTAAACACAACACACTACACAAACACACGCATACACATGTCAACTAAATCAGCGTTTCTGCACCTATCAAAATTTAAGTATTAAACATTTCAAATGTTTATCAATTCTTCAAAATTGATGATGACCGAGTTTTTATATAACGAAAATGTTAATAAATTAAGACATTTGTCTGGTGGTCCGCGAGCAAAGTGTGAAGTGCAAGTTTTTTTTAAATAAAAAAATGAATAAGATGAACTCTTTTGAGTCTTTCGAGCATTAAGCCTCGTTTGGATAAGCTCAAGGCTCTAACAAAAATTAAATTTAGCATTATTTCTAATGCTAAATTTGAAACTTGGCACGTTTAAAAACCACCCGTTTATTATTATTGTTAGCAGTTGACATTTGTTCATTGTAAAAAAAGATGCATTTACAATTTGTTTCATATTTGACATAAAAATTGATGATACACCACTAGGCCACTGAACTACTAGGCCCACAAAAGAACTTTAGTCTGAAATTGCATATATACACAGCACGTATTTGTGGAAAATGTCTTAGTATTTTAGTATTAGTAGTAGTAGTAGTAGTAGTAGTAGTAGTAGTAGTAGTAGTAGTAGTAGTAGTAGTAGTTGTTGTTGTTGTTGTTGTTGTAGTATTGTTTTTATTGATGTATTCTTTTGTAATTAATGTCAAAATTATGATTAGTATTATGATTATTATTATTATTATTCTGTTTTGTTGTAATTATTGTTGTAATTATAGTTGTTATTATTATGTTTTGTTATTATTACTAATATCAATGTTTATTTACGCTCCTATTGTTGAGAAGATTAAGAACGTTCTATTAAAGTCTAACTTGAAAATTTGTGAACTCGTTAAAACGTGAAGGATGTTTTAAGATTAGTGAAGAACCAGTCTGCGTAGTAAAGAACCAGTCTGAGTAGCTAGTTATACACAGCATGTGTGGATATTTGTCGAAATGTGGAAAGTATCATTTGATTGAGGGAAACTTCTTATTATTTAATCGTCTTTGTATGTTCTTGAAAGGATTTTGTTAACGAAATCGTGACCCTTATAACTTCTTAATGTAAAAACACTTTTCACGGTTTAGGTAATTTGAATTGTTGAATAGTCCCAAAATATACGTATGTGTGTTTGTTAGGTTTGTGTGGGTTTATTTAGTTGTCTGTGTGTTTATCTCTTTGTTTGTGTATTTGTGGCTATAATTTATCATATGATTTATTATGATTGTTATTATTATTATAGCTAATTATAATTATTATTAATACTATTATTTGCTTTGTTACTATTTATATACATGTCCTAATGAAATATGAGAGAGTTGAAAGAACGAATGAAATAACTGAGTCCTCCAAACTAAACACTAACAGGAACAAGCTATAACACCTTGCCATTCAAAACACTACTTACATTCATTTCTCTCATTCTCTTTCTCTTTTTCTCTTCTCTCTTTCTCTCTCTCTCTCTCTCTCTTTGTTTATTTATATATACATACACACGTGGATCTGTATTTTAACGTTTACAAACATGTAAATCAAAGGAAAGTTTAGGGAAATAAATATATGTTGGTAGAAATCGTAACAATGAAGCGTTATTTTTAACTGTAATTTTCAGCCTTCCTGTAGTGTGTGTGTGTGTGGTTGTGTGTGTGTGTATATATATATATATATGTGTGTGTGTGTGTGTGTGTGTCTGTGTGTGTGTGTGTCTAGGGATGTTGATATGTACATGTCCATGTTTGAATGTGTGTATATAATACACGTATGGTAGAATAAAATATCTTCTTAATCTTAATCGTATTATATGTATTGGTTAAAACATTGGTTAAAACACACACCCACACACACACACACCCACACACATACATACACACACACACACATATATACATATATATATATATATAATTATCATATGATTTTATTATTATGAGAAAAAACATGGGCGAAGACAAAATGTCCCTATGCCCGCGACAAAAAATTAATTATAAAATTTTAACACATAAACAATGTACATGAATATATGTTTGGGCGGCGCGATGGTGTAATGGCTAAGGTGCCTGGCATTGGTGATGCAGTGTCCGGGTTCGAATACAAAAAGATCCTCGCCTATCACATGCAAAAGTAGATTCACGTGCATTTATGCACCGTGTGTTTGTTGCATTAATGATAATAATGCGCCTCAGTCGATTTCCATGGCGCTATATAATATGACATTATTATTATTATTATTATTATTATTATTATTATTATTATTATTATTATATGTTCTGTTCGTACATAAAGATCAAACAAAAAAAATATACAAACAAAAATATATAACTTTTATTATTAATTCAACCATTTGTAAAAATTTCAACCATTCATAGATATCGTCCTCTCTTAAAGATAATCATGTCAAAACAAACATTTATACCGTCATCCAAAATCTATATACAGCATTCACGAATAGTCATCCTTCAACTCCGCTCTCCAATCGTATTTAAATTTAGCATTCAGAAGAAAACCATCCATTAATCCAAATTATAATGATTATTATTATAGCTAATTATAATTATTATTTACTATTATTTGCTTTGTTACTATTTATATACATGTTCTTATGAAATATGAGAGAATGAAAGAACGAAGGAAATAACTGAGTCCTCAAAATAATCGCATTGTTCAACTTTTCGAGTCGTTTTCTAATGTTTATGCGGTCTGGTAATCTGATAACTATTCTCACATCAATTTCTAATTTTAAATTATAATTATATTATTATATAATAATAATAATAGTAATAGTAATATATATATACAATTATTTATAGTAATAATATATATATATATATAATCAGTGCATCATCAATTAATAATTATAAGTAATTGTATTTATGATAGTCTAAACCCAATATATATATAACACACTTTTTCATGAGATTTTAAGTGGTCCTTGAATCTCAAAAGGCTCTTATACGTGTGTGTGGTGTGTGTGTGTCTGTGTGTGGGTGGTTTTTCACAACAGAATCCTTGGTTAATACTTAGCTTTTTCCTAGCTTTTTAAAATGTTTAAAACAAAAAACGAGCAAATAAAAACCCAAGAAATTTACACGTACGAACTGTAAATACATCAAGGAATAAATGACTGAACTGTAAAAATTAAATAAAAAATATGAAGATTGAATGAAGGAAAGAATGAAAAGATAAATGACTGAATGAATGACTGAATGACTGAATGAATGAATGAATGAATGAATGAATGAATGAATGAATGAATGAATGAATGAATGAATGAATGAATGAATGAATAAATGAATGAATGAATGAATGAATGAATGAATGAATGAATGAATGAATGAATGAATGAATGAATGAATGAATGAATGAATGAATGAATGAATGAATGACTGAATGAATGAATGAATACACCATACACCACACACAAATGTACACACACATATTAAACTGGCGTGTTTTTACTTAGTGAGTTAGATTTTAGACAGTAGTTAGGTGTCATGTTCCGCTTAGAAGTAATTGCACGTACGCATAAACACATACAAACTAGACGATCATAGATGATCATAGGCGATCATACACCACAGCCGCACACACCTCTATGATGTGGCTTACAAAACGTGTATGTACGTCGTGTGTATGCTACAGTATTTACGTCACAATAAAATTTCAACTGTATGTAACTAAGTAGGTACTGATTGATTTGTAATCTGTTCCGGTTTTGTAATGAATCTGGATAAAAGAAATTTTGCTTTCTTGGATAATGTATCCCTTATGATGTGAAGAATCTTTGTATATGTGTATGTTTGTATGCGCGCGCGCGTGTGTGTGTGTGTGTGTATGTGTACGTCTCTCTCTGTCTTCTCTCTCTCTCTCTCTCTCTCTTTCTCTCTCTGAGTGTGTGTGTGTGGTGTATGTGTGGTGTATGTGTGTGTGTGTGTAACTCAATGAATGATTCCTAAGAATGCACACATAGCCATGCCATAAAACTAAATAATAAGTTCGTTGTGTTATGTATGTGTGTATATATGTATTTATAATACACACAAACAAACACACACACACAAACACACACATACACACACACTCGTTTTTCACCTTGATGACTTGATAAGACCACGAAACAAAAAAAGCAGCTTAATTTACCTTTTTTTTCTTTACTCTGATTTGCGCTAGCTAGCATTTGTTAAATATTTAATTACAAACTTATAATTATTAATTAAATAGTTATTAATTAGTAAATAAGTAAATTAGTAAATTATAAATAATAATAAAGTTTCAGTGAAATTTTAATGAATCATTCATGTATGTATGTATATATGTATGTATACTCTACACAAACATACACAGACACACACCACACACACACACACACACACACACACACAACAAACACAAACACACACATATACATATTATTTATTTATTTATTCAATTAGCCATCTTTTTATGATTAGATGTGTGTGTTATTGAAACAGAAAGAGATTGAATGATTAACAATGAATGATTTGTGATGAAATGATCATTGTCATCATCATCTTTTTTCTCTACTTCTTCTTCTTCTTCGTCATCATCATTCTGATCACTACTACTACTACTACTATCGCCATTCACGTGATTATCATTATGAGTAACGTACTTAGAAAACTGTATTTTACTACCGTATATTCTAACTGTATATTAATTTGGGACTGTAGTTCGATTGTTTTGTTACAGTAAGGGGAACTTCTTTTTTTTGACCGAAAAGATAAAATCCAAATGAAATCAATCAATCTTCTATTTATACTCTATACTTCTGAACTACCTTGTATTATTATTAACTTTTCTTTCTCTAGTCAACTATATGCTGATGATTCTTACATTTATACTTCTTTTCCTCCATCTAATCTCAATAGTGTTCCTCATAATTTATCTCTATGTCTTTCTTCAATTATCGCTTGGTCTGACTCTATGTGTCTTAAACATAATCCTTCTAAGTTTGAATTAATTTGTTTTAATAAATCTAAACACTCTATTACTATTCCTCCTATTATCTTACCTGATTCTAAAACTCTTGATGTCTCTCATAAGTTTCGTAGTCTAGGTTTTATCTTTGATTCTACTATGTCTCTCTCTTCTCAGATTAATAGTGTTGCTAGAAGCTCTTACTTTCATCTACGTAGAATAAAAAAACTTTTGCCTTTTCATGATGATCCTACTCTTCTCCTTCTTGTTTCTTCGTTAGTCTTATCTAGGATTGATTATTGTAACTCGCTCTACTATGGTCTTCCTGACTCTATACTCTATCCTTTAAGTAAAGCTTTTAACTCTGCTGCTCGTCTAGTTGCTCGTGCCCCTTTCTTTTCTCATATATCTCCATATCTTGTTCTCTTGCACTGGCTACCTATAAAATATAGAATAATTTTTAAAATTTGCACGTTCATGTATAAGTCTCAATCTAAATTATTTCCTAAGTATTTATCAGATATATTAATTGAACCTAAACGCCCCGGTTTACGATCGTCTTCTTCTTCTCGCTTTTTCTTAACTCGTGTTAAACACTCTTTTGCCAAATCTGCTTTTGCTTTTTCTGGTCCTTTTCTCTGGAACTCTCTACCTACTTCTCTGACTACTTCTCCATCACTTGCGAAGTTCAGAGCGGATCTCAAGACCCATCTGTTTTCAAAATTCATTGAGGAGCGCTGTTGAACATCGCGGAAATAGCGCTTTATAAGCTAATTGATTGATTGATTGAATCTAAAATTATTAATTATATATCAGAGTGTAAATAAGTTAGATGTAAAATATAATGAACGATCCTCTCATGCCCTTTGATCAACAAATGTTTGAGAGTAAAAAAAAACAATAAAAATAATGATGATGATGATAGTAGGCGTTTTCACTTTCTTGGTATGTGACACAGTTGATCAATCCTCGTTTTTAGTCTCCATACGTTATGGGTCTGACTTTTTTATTCTATTCATCAGTTTCTGTCTCCAAGCCGATCTCTCCATTGTGTCTGTCTTCTTGAGACCAAGTGCCTTCAAGTCCTCCTGTATAGTCTGCGTCCTGGACTATTTGGGCAACTTCTTGTTTGAAAGCTGCTTTCTTATTTCGCACCGTCTTGTTCCACCGCCAAATTTCGCGGTTGTGCTGGCGTTTTGGTCCAGATTTTCCACATACATTTCGTTGCAACGTTTACTAGGGTGTCCTGAAAAGATTTACAGGTTATGTCTGCCTTCTCCAGGCGATCCAGCTGTGCCGATACCCTAATTTCTCCCTGAACAACAATCTCACAGTTGATGATAATGAAAACTCATGCTACAATTACTATTTTTCACTATTCTTATTATTAATTTATTTAATTAGTTTGATATATATCATTTTTATGTTGAATTCTGAGTTAATTTCGACAATTTTACCTTCGTTTTTGTGTGTGTGTGTTGTGTGTGTGTTGTGTGTATGTGCGTTAAATGAGTGTTTTTTGTGTGTAGTTGTTTTTAGGCGTCGTTGTAATTAATTAGTAATAAAACAATTCAAGAGCATCAAAGCGTTAAACGTCACTCAATTTTCAAGTGAATGATAAAGACTATGTAAACCTGATAAAAAAAAGATTAAAAGGTTCAAGGTTCAAAAATCCAAGATTAAAAGATTTGGTTTGGATGGTAACAAATAATTATAATTGATATTGAAAACTATAAAAATAAATTATATAATAATAACAATAAATTTATAATAGTAATAATAATGGTAATAATAATAATAATAATAAAGAAATGAACTCTTAAACAAATATTTATAAAACTAAACAACGAAAAAGGCAAGTTAGCATAATGCAAGTTAAGTTAGTATATATCTATCAATATGATGCAATTTTTCAAAATTTTAAACCAGTGATGCGTTTTCAGCGGTTCAAATTACTAATAACAGCGACAACAACTGAGATTATTTTTTCTAAATTTAGATGATAGAATTATAAAGGAAAAAAACACATTGAAATGATATGAAATACACGCAGGAACTGTGTACCAAGATTCAAATACGCTTTTAATATGAAATATAAGTATTAAATAAATCTCAATATATAAATTAATTTATTCTTGAAAAAGTGAATAAACACACACACACATACAAACACACACACACACACGCCACACAAAAACACACAAACATATACACACACACACGCCACACACAGCAAATACACACACAAACACGCACATACATACTCGTACACAAACATACAAATGCCTACACTACACATACTCACGCACATATAAATCTTTAAATTCATTCATTCATACGCACACACGTTTTTCAAAGGAACGCCTTCACGAAATCTCATCGAAATTCCCGCTCATGCTAAATTTATAAACTGAAAAGTTTTTGATATCCTTACCAAAGGTTTTTATGACGAAACAATTGAAAAGATTTTTATTTAAACCATGGTTTTTTTAAGTTTGAAAGTTGAGTGGGCGTTAGTATAAACTGATACATATTGAATTTAAGATTTTGTTTCATTACACTGGTAATGAATGAATGAGTGAGTGAGTGAAGGAATGAATGAATGAATGAATGAATGAATGAATGAATGAATGAATGAATGAATGAATGAATGAATGAATGAATGAATGAATGAATGAATGAATGAATGAATGAATGAATGAATGAATGAATGAATGAATGAATGAATGAATGAATGAATGAATGAATGAATGAATGAATGAATGAATGAATGAATGAATGAATGAATGAATGAATGAATGAATGAATGAATGAATGAATGAATGAATGAATGAATGAATGAATGAATGACTGAATGAATGAATGAATGACTGAATGAATGAATGAATGAATGAATGAATGAATGAATGAATGAATGAATGAATGAATGAATGAATGAATGAATGAATGAATGAATGAATGAATGAATGAATGAATGAATGAATGAATGAATGAATGAATGAATGAATGAATGAATGAATGAATGAATGAATGAATGAATGAATGAATGAATGAATGAACAAACGAACGAATGTATATATCAATAAGTGAATGAATGAAGAGATAACTATTATATTGATTAGATGTAGAGATAACTATTATATATGTGTGTTATATATATTTGACATTTGACATTTTTTATTTCATCAAATCAAAACAAAGAAATCAAAGAAATGATATCAATGAAAAGAAATGATCTGGAAATCGAAAAGAAAATATGGTTTTCTTGTAATGATTACCAGTGACAATTGTAAAAATGAGAGTACATTTTAAATGTTTTGGTGCATGTTAACTCACATTCATATTACAAATTCTAAAAAAATGGAATCATAATTATTAAGTAATCAACTCTTTTACATTTTTATCAGAATGTCGTTTGTAATTATTGAAACACACACACACACACACACACACACACACACACACACACACACACACACATATATATATATATATAGACCCACGTAAAACATACTTATTCACACACACACACATATATATATATAAGCACACACATACACACGTACACACACACACACGTGCATATATATATACGTATATATATATATATATATATACATGTATGTATGTATAAGAATTTGTGTATGTATATATGTTTATGTGTGTATAATTCATGTATGTATATATGTATATGTGTGTATAATCTTGAAGAATTGTGTTAACGTATTAGTAATCCCGATTTAGAAATAACAGAATAAAGCCCCTCTAGTCTAAACACTACGCATGCACAGGCACACGTATTGCATTGTTCATACTGCTCATTTGTATTTGTGTGGAATTTTTAATATGTTTGTATGATGTTTGTATATATGTATGTATGTGCGTATAGGGCGTTCATAAGTGTATGTACGTGCGTATACTGCTTATGCACGGGAGTCAGCGTTATTACTCATTCGACTTTCCAATGGAAGAATAGTATAAAAGGAACGGCTTTAGTCAAAATTTATCAAACACTCTGAAGAAAAGTAATATAGATAGAAAATTAATTTGAAAGAAATTGTATTTGAAAATAATTTAGTATTAAATAATATTAGTAGTTTTATATAAAAAAATTATATTCATTTATATTTTTGTTAATTTAAACGTTGAGATGAAATTTTCAAATTGTCTTCTCAGTGCCATCGTCGGGGTCATCGTGGTGGCTTCCTGTGGTCAGTGCAGTGTCCTGCCTTTCAAGAAAAACTTGATAGCAAGGTATTTATTATTCGTTCGCTATGGTATATTAGATTTTCTAATAATTTATTTTATTTATAATAAATTCGTTTAGTATTAACTAATTATTAAAAATAATATGTATGATCAAAATACGTTATTATTGAAATGCATGGAGCCTATCTATATTTTAATTGGCAACGTATATCTAACCATGTCGCTAAGTTGAACGCTCATTGTTAAGTTTCTTCTATTGACGATAAGGTTGTTGTTAATATGGGATTTATTAAATATTTTGCTGGATATTTGTTTAATTTTAATATTAAAATGAATTAATACACGACAATGATTACATAATAATGTTGAAATGTTAAATTTTAGTGGAATTTAAATTAATCGTTTCAAATTGTACTAATAAATTGAATTTAGAAAGTGTTTAACGTAAAATTGAAAGCGATAAAAGTTATTGTTATTGAACTTTCAAGAAGTGTAGGTACTTTGAAGATATTAATTTTAAAGTAATTAGAAAAATAATTTAAAAATTACAATTTAATAATCTTTTAATTTTATAAGTTCAAATTCATTTTTGATCAAATTATTAGACGGTTGAATTTTAAACCATTTTTGAATCAAAGTAGAAATATTAGTTTTGAAAAAATATAGCAGTAAGCGTAATTTGTCGTTTCAACAATTAATTTGTATTTTCATTCATTCTTATTTTTTTAACTTTCCTCCATTAATAAATTGAATATATCAACAAAACTAATAAATAATTGATCCAATTAATTAGCGTCACAACTAACCAACCATCTACAGACATTTTTTCAACCTGTTCAATGATGATTCATCATCATCAGCAGCAGAACCAACCACAGTAGGCCTACCAGCTGTATCTTTCTCTCCCTCATCACCATCAGCAGCGGAAGCAACGTCGTTATCTTTCGACGACATGAATGATGTCATGCAGACAGCAGTTGACGTTAGTAAGATGAACGAACAAATTTCAATGTTCGGTAAGCACGAGAGAAACAAAAGAGCTGACAGCGACTTCAGTGGCCACAGCCAGGACAACGACGATGTTACGAGCAATGACAACACCAATCATGTTATCGCTTCAAATATAAACTCAAAAGCACTTTCGTCGTCTCCACTCAATCCATCTCCCAGCGGCCAAACGAGAAGACAGAAACGTTTGGACAACACTTTGAACAAACGGAGCTTGTGCCCATGGACCATCATTCAAGACTTCCAGGCCAACAGAAATCCTCAGACAATCTACAAAGCTCAGTGTGACATCAGCGTGAAAGGTGCCTACTCCTGCGAGCACGTGTACATGAAGGTTCTAACGATGGTCTACACCAATGGGGGCTGGGTCTCTAACATGGTTGACGTTCCGGTCGGCTGCATAACTGCAGTTCCGGTCACTGCATCGGCCAGCTATGTTTCCGGTACTCTTTCGTGATGGGGCCTCTTTCGTTTAGGGTTGATTTTGATTGAGGAATGAGTTTTTTAGTAGTTTGTTTAATTTTTTTGATGTAACGTTTTTTTTATGAAACTTGTAGTTTTAAGATGTAATAAGAAAATATATTATAGCCTTCATATAAACTTCACGACAGCAGCTGAAATGCTACTTAATTAACGTAATTACGTACATGTTTGGTGAGAGTAGCGATGGTTCAATTTGGACAGTAATGTGTCACTGAAAATTATGGTTGTCGGTTATAAATTTTTTTGTGTTTGTTCACCCTTTAGTAACTTTTTCAAACATTCATTTCGTTAAATTTTGTCGGTAAGTAGGTACAATGTTAATTTTCTAAACAATTTTATATTTAGGAAATAATATTGTTTGTAACACTGCATCTAAACAGTGCTGAAATGTGCAAACCAATTCAGTATAGAAGAGAGCATTATGACGCTGCATTATAACATCATATCATTATATTACGTTCTCTACACGCATAACTTATCGATAAATAGATTGATTGATTGATTGATTGATTGATTGATTGATTGATTGACTGATTGATTGATTGATTGATTGATTGATTGATTGATTGATTGATTGATTGATTGATTGATTGATTGATTGATTGATTGATTGATTGATTGATTGATTGATTGATTGATTGATTGATTGATTGATTGATTGATTGATTGATTGATTGATTGATTGATTGATTGATTGATTGATTGATGATTGATTAGTAATTTATTTATTCATTTATCTTTTGTTTCCTTTCACATTCCACTGAGACATTCCTATATATATTTATATATATATATATATATATATATATATATATATATATATATGTATATATATATATATTGGTTATATTATATATATATATTGGTTTTGTATATATATATAAATATATATAACCTATTTTTTACATGGTCTGTTTTTCATGTAGAGCCAGGTTATATATATATAGATCAAGCAAGTCTTGATCAATATTTATTTTATACCAAACTTATTTAATTTTTTAATTTTTAAATTATTTTATGTAATTCTTTGCAAATATTTTATATAATCTTATTCACTTTATATTATTAGTTGATTCATCATCTAACTATATTTTCTAATTCATTTTTCCATTCATTCGTTTATTCGCTCATTCATTCATTCGTTCATTTATTCATTCATTACCACGTTCATTTATTCTTCTTTTCAAATATATAAAAAGAACCTTTTTAAATATTAGGAGATGCTTTTAGTAAATGACAACAACATCAACAACAACATCAACAACAACAACATCAACAACAACATCAACAACAACAACACCACCACCAACAACAACACGCGAACAATAAAATAACATAAAAAAACCCTATTTTCCTAAAGATGTAGAATATTTTTTCACGTTATTGCCTTATTTTTTCCTCCATCCATCCAAAATTTTTACAAATTTTTTGTAATATTCTATTTCAGTTTTCTATCTAGTTATTTATTGCTCTTAACTGTCCTTTTTTATGTTTTTAAATGTATCCATCTTTTCGTTTTTATTAAAAGTAGAATTCATTCCATTCAAAATTAAAAATGAAGGGGCTGAATTTCTTTCTGTGCGAGCTTTCACGCTTCACCATTTGGTTTTCCTTTGAAATGTCATGGATTTTTTATTCATTTTGAAAAATAAATCATTTAAATAATAAAAAGTTTTGTATTTTCAATATCATAATCATTATTATTATTATTGTTGTTATTTCGTAAATTCCTATTTATAATTTAATTAAAATTCACGAATATTCCCAACTCATTTTTACGCGCGCGGTGGATTATTATTATTATTATTATTATTATTGTTATTGTTATTATTGTTATTGTTATTATAATTGTTAATGTCATTCTTATTTATGCTCGCAATTACTGTGCTAAGAAACAACGGTGCTTTCGTGACTTATGCACTGATATTTATGAATGCATATCATATTTGTCATTAGTCATGAATATACATGGTACTTGCATGTCTGATTAATATGCACATGAATTTGCATAAATTATCATACATTTCCATACATGTTCATGGTTTAGCTCAACTTCAAGATTTTTTCTCAAAGCTTTTTATTTTATTTTCTATGTTTCTCTATAGAGAATATTAAAAATAAATTTATAAAAAAAATCAGTGTATTCCAACTCAATGTGTCTTTGTGCGTGTGTGTGAGTCTGCCTATGTTTGTGTGTATGTCTACGCTTTGTGTATATTTCCCAAAAACGCACGACGTTTATGTGTTGTATGTGTTTCTTTCTATGTGTGTGTGTTTGTTTGTTTGTATGTATGTATGTATGTATTTTTTTTTTGACATTTGACATTTTATTTCATCAAATCAAACAATGAAATCAGAAAAATGAAATCAATGAAAGGAAATGATCTGGAAATCGAAAAAGAAATCTGGACTTCTTGTACTGATCACCAGTGTCAATTTGTAATAATGATAAATGAGTAGCTTTAAACAAATAAAAGAATTCAAGGTACCCAAACATATTATAAAGAGTAATTCTAATATTTCAAAACTGTTCCGAAATATTAAACATAATTTAAAAAAAAAAAAAGTTCAATATACCTAAACACAATATAATGTAGGTTATAGATATTTCAATACTTCAAAATTGTTTCGAAGTTTAAAATTTAATAACACTTTGACTAACTTTTGAATCTTATCTTATAGAAATTTCACGCCAGAAGCACATACACTCACTCACGCGCACAAAAACACTCACGTAAACACACACCTGTTCATCCACACACACTCACACAAGCACAGCACTCATTCACACACACTCACACAAGCACAGCACTCATTAACACACACTCACACAAGCACAGCACTCATTCACACACACTCACATAAGCACAGCACTCATTCACACAAACTCACACAAGCACAGCACTCATTCACACACACTCACACAAGCAACCACATTCGCACACACTTAGACACACACAATGCTTACATAAACATGCTTTCCCAGATAACTAGATGGTGGTGTCGGGATCTAAGTTTGTTAAAAAGTTACGTAGCTTCCTTTTAAAGAGTTGTATACTTTTGATTTCATGTAACTGAGGAGGAAGCAGTTCAGCCCAAATTTTTGGTCCAGTAAGTTTAATACTTGATGAAAATAATTTAATACGGGTTCTTTGTGTGTAAAAGAATTGGGTGTGTCTTGTATGAGCAGATAGAATAGAATTGCTTGTCGTGTAAAGGTGGTCTAGAGGAGTAGGAAGAAGTTTATTAATAAATTTGAAAACAAGTATGGCTGTGAAATAGTAATATATAAACCTTAATGGTCGAATATTGTTATTTGCAAAAAAGGGTTTAATATGGGCAAAAGGATTAGTATTAAAGATAAGACGTATTGAACGTTTTTGAGAGAGCGTAATGTTTTATAAGTGACTTTTAGGACTGTATGTATGTATGTATGTATGTATGTATGTATGTATGTATGTATGTATGTATGTATGTATGTATGTATGTATGTATGTATGTATGTATGTATGTATGTATGTATGTATGTATGTATGTATGTATGTATGTATGTATGTATGTATGTATGTATGTATGTATGTATGTATGTATGTATGTATGTATGTATGTATGTATGTATGTATGTATGTATGTATGTATGTATGTATGTATGTATGTATGTATGTATGTATGTATGTATGTATGTATGTATGTATGTATGTATGTATGTATGTATGTATGTATGTATGTATGTATGTATGTATGTATGTATGTATGTATGTATGTATGTATGTATGTATGTATGTATGTATGTATGTATGTATGTATGTATGTATGTATGTATGTATGTATGTATGTATGTATGCCGTTGTTAAATCATTTTATGAACCAACAGCCAAACGACCGCTCGTACGTTAAACTAGTGCCAATCACATATGAGATGTGTTAACACGATATGAATAACATTCATCGTAACAACATTAACAACAACAATGTAATGGTAACAATAACAATAATAATAACAACAACCGTAATTGATATTGCCTAAAAATCAGGTGTCCTGTGTAAATTTTGTATCTTTTTTCCCCTTTTTGATACGTAGGTATGTATGTGAAGGTGTGTGTGTGTGTGTGTTTGCGTGCGTGTTTGTGTGAGTGTTTATGTATTAGTGTGTGTGTGTGTGACTGCTTGCGCATATGTAGGAATGTGAATCCAAGTTTATGTATGTGTGTATACGTATGCTTCTGTATTAATTTAATATGTGTGTGTTCACGTGTGTACCTGTGAGTAACCTAGCCACTTATAACGCTTATGAATATTTATCTTTATCGTTTGAATTTAGTTTGCCATACACGTGTATTTTTACGTGGGTATGCAATGTGCATGTGTGTGTGTGTGTGTGTGTAAGACTGGGGTGTGAGACTGAGGTGTGTGTGTGAGGTGTGTGTGTGAGGTGTGCATGTTAACTAGCTGAGATAACCACAGCCAGACGTTAATGACGTAACGTTTTTACGAGCTGAATTTTCCTGAGTCACTGTTACCTTTACGCCATTGTCACTAGTCTTAGTGTAAGACTTCATACACACAAAACCATAAACATATAGATAGATATAGAAATTTCAAAATCTATGTTTAGAATCTTTACAACCGGCCAAATTACGTTTGCATTTAGATTGATTGATTGATTCGTCACAATCTAACTGATGTGTTCATCAGTTGCACTAATTTAATGTTGTGACATGACGTAAAAAGCTATTTATGTCGTTACATGTGCACGATTCGCCGTAATGAAAAGTGAATTTAGAAATTATTTTTTCAAAACGCGCCTCTAACGAGTGGCGTTTAGTGGAAAGCTCTCTCACCGAGTCAAGGTAGCTACTCGTTAAGGGGGGTATGTCGGCAGATGACGACAGGGCTATCACCCTCACACCCATCAAAGAATGAATGATTGAGTGAGCGAGCGAATCAAGGATTGTGGGTGAGCGAACGATTGGACATATAATAAATAAATAAGATTGTTAACCGCGCAAATTAAAAATAAATAACTTAACTAACGAAAATCTAGTGATAAAAATGTAGGAAAATGCATATTGGCCCGCGTGCATGTATGTATGCATGTTTGAATTTGGTTGCATTTGTTTGCGTATGTTTGAATTTGATTGTATTTGTTTGTGTATGTTTGTATCACGTTTGATTTTTGTTTAGTACGTTAAAAATTGATTTTAATTGTCGAATTTTGCCCTTGCAATAAATTTATAAGCAAAGAAGCGGCCAAACAAATCAATTATTTTTTTGCTCGTGGCACAATTTAATTAAAGGTGTTGTTAAAGAATTAACTACATCGTAACGAAGATATTATATTTTTTTGCGATCAAAATCATAATTTTAACGTTATTTCTACAATAAAAACATTGTTGTATAATTTATTGAACTATTATTTAAATGATATTTTATTATAAATACACCCAAAGCATTGTAAAATCTTAAAAATGAAATCTCCCAAAAATCTTTAATTTGAGGTCTATGTTTACAACCCACGGCTTACCATATAAATAAAATAAATTATTTATGTTTGATGTAATATTTATTTTTGGCTACTTCCGTCGGTGATTAGCGTAGAAAAGAATTGTTGGTCGTGAAGTCTCGTGGAAATTTTTATTTTTGAAACAATTTGAAACAAATTCGGCAAAATTTTTACAAACTATAGAATAAAATGTCCTCCTACTACAACAACAACGACAGAACTTACGACTCGAGCAGTCGCTATCAAGGTTTCAGGCAGGAAAGCAGCAATAGCAGTACCAGTGGCAACTACCAGCATAGAGATAGAGACAGGAGGTTTGTTTTTAATTTATTTTATTTTTTTAACAATTTTTAAAATGATATTTAACGAATTATCAAAATTTTCCATTTTGTTTTAGTTATGGTTCTTCGCGTGGCGGAGGCGGCTTCAGTGCTGGCAGTATCGGTGGTGGCTTCAATAGGCCAAATTTTGACCGTTCTGGCAGGTCAGATAAGAGGGATTACAGCTTCTCAACGTTGGAACCTGTCGTCCAGTGGGACTTGTCTAAGCTGCCCAAGTTTGAGAAGCACTTTTACCAAGAGAATCCAATCACAGCTCACAGATCAATTGTAATTTTTTAATTCAAACTTTTATTAATTATTTTAAATTTAATTAAAATCTTAACTTTTTATTATACTATAAATATAGAAGTTTATTTATATATCAAGTTATTTATATATTTTGTTGAAGTTCAAGTTGCTTTTTATCAATTTTTTTAGTTTATGTTTCACGTTTATTTTTGAAAGTATTTTATAATAGGTGTAATATCTGAGAAATATAATTTTTTTTATAGATTTTTATATAAAACTAGGATAATAATGTTTTCAAAATTTACACTCAGACCAATGTCATATTAGTTTTATTTTTATCTCTTAAAATGGCTTTTTCGTAGGACGATGTGCAGTTCTTTTACAACGAGAATCAAATAACTATCTCCGGTACACAGTGTTCAAAGCCTATATTGACGTTTCAGGAGGCCATGTTTCCAGGTTGGTTTTAATAAATTTTTCAGAGGGCACTTGTTAATATTTTATTTGTAGTTGCTTCTAATATTAGATTTATCAATTAATTGATTTATTGTAATTGTTCATCGAAGATTACGTAATGAGGGTACTGATGCAACAGAACTGGACCAAACCGACACCAATCCAATCACAGGGTTGGCCTTTAGCTCTTAGTGGCAGGGATTTGGTGGGCATCGCTCAAACAGGATCTGGGAAGACATTATCAGTTAGTATTTTATAATACAATTCACATAGCTTTCAATTTTGTGGGTGTACGAAGTGTTATTCGAACAAATGTTGTACATGAAACAAAATTATGTAAAATTATTTTTTTAATTTAGAAACCTTTTAAATTTTTTATGAAATGTGGCATTAAAAATTGATAACATTACTTACTCATGTAATATATTCTCCTACTCACAGTACATATTGCCAGCAGTTGTGCACATCAATCATCAACCACATCTGGCCAGAGGGGATGGACCAATTGTTAGCTAACTTCTTTGCTATATTAAAAATTTATTTACCATTGTTAAAGTTCTAGCTTCTACTTTGTCTTTATGATGATTCATTTAGGATCTATCAGTAAACCAACATTAACACAAACATTCAATACATTTACTTGTACATATTTGGGATTCCTTGCTACTTGCTTGTTCCGTACTTATATATAAGATATTTATTACTCCCTGTCGTACAGTGCTTGGTCCTGGTGCCAACAAGAGAACTGGCGCAGCAAGTAGCCCAGGTTGCTCAGATGTTCGGATCATCATCCAGAGTTAGAAATGCTTGCATCTATGGGGGCGCTCCAAAGGGCCCACAGATTAGAGATATTGAAAATGGTTTGTATCCATTCAAATTGTGAAATCAATCATTTTAATAAATCTAGTTATCTGTTAATCTGATGATATTTTGTTGATAATATTTATTAATTTCTAAACAAAAGGTGCTGAGATCTGTATAGCAACACCTGGTCGCTTGATCGACATTCTCGAGATGAGAAAGGTGAATTTGAAGAGGTGCACCTACCTGGTCCTCGATGAAGCGGATCGTATGCTTGACATGGGCTTTGAACCTCAGATCAAAAAAATCATCTCCCAAGTTCGAGTAAGTTAGAAGTTTCAAACAAATTTTTTTTCATTTTTATTTTTTATTATGTTACAAAAATAATTAAAATTTAACACTTGAATATGACAACCTTTTATAAGTAAACATATCTCTAACATTTTATTAATTTATGCCTTGCTTGACAAACGTTACAGCCGGACAGACAGACTCTGATGTGGAGTGCCACCTGGCCAAAAGAAGTCGAGAGGCTTGCAGAAAGTTTCTTGAACAAGTATGTGCAGATCAACATAGGGGCCACTCAACTGCATGCAAATCATAATATTCTTCAAATTGTTCAAGTCTGTCAGGAGGATGAGAAAGATAGGAAGTTAGTTTATTTACAGATTGATACTTTTTTAGCAGTCTTTTTTATACATTTTATCATCACTGTTGTTGTTCTTTGGTGTTAACATTTAAAACTGTTGACTCTATTTAGATTGGATCGACTGTTGAATGAGATAATGAGGGAGAAAGAAAATAAGACTATCATATTTGTTGAGACCAAGAAAAGAGCCGACGAACTAACAAGGAAAATGAAGCGTGTCGGGTGAGTTAGAAAATAAAGTTTACTCAATTTTACCACCCATCAAATAATTACAATAATGTTCTCTATTTTTTTATATCCTTTGATTTCAATAGGTGGATTTCTGCTTGTATCCACGGTGACAAATCACAGCCAGAGAGAGATTGGGTGCTGAAAGGTATGTGCATTGCATTCATTATGCGATGGATGGTTGTAATACTTTGCGGGATTATATTAAAAATATTAATTTATTTTTTTAGAGTTCAGAGAGAACAAAAACCCAATTCTTGTTGCTACGGACGTTGCTGCTCGTGGACTAGGTTTGTGTTTAAATCTTTTCTACCAATATCCATTTTCTGTTTGGAATTAGTGATAGTTAGTTGACTGCATTCCATTTTTCGTTTTTGAAATATGCATCAATTGATTAACAGAATTATTTTAATGTAAATAAATTCTAATTTCTTACTGATTTAGTCGGGTGATTAATAATATCAATTTTTCATCTCGATTAAGCAGGTTTGAAATAGAAAGAAAAAGTTGACAGGCGCATGTGAGCTTTTAAAAAACATGCACACATCATTTGAATAAATTCACATGGTGCATATGTACAAATATCTAAACAAATACACGGTGTACAAGCACACACACACACACAAACTTAAATTGGCGCCTGTCAAACTAGTCCTGGACCGTCTGTCTAACAATATTCATTCGGTCCTCGGTGAGCAATGTTGGTCAGTTGTAAGCGGCCAGTTTGTCAGCATGCTTCAAAAGTTGTTTCGGACGTCATTGGAAGGAAAGGAAAATAAATTAAGAGTTGGTTTAAATACCAATAAATTTATAGCACGTGACGTCCGTACATCAATTGATGCTGAAACTGGCTGTGCACTAGGTCATTGGTTCGTACCACATTGTCTCATCGTTGTTTCACATTAGCGATATGTGTCATTTATTTGTCTCTGCAGTTTATCCTTTTTAAATAAATTCAAAGTTTTTGCCACATCGTGTGGTTAATTTATGTTTTTTATGCTTTTCCTTATGTTTATACGCAAAATTTTTCTTGCCAAATTTAGATGTTGACGATATAAAGTACGTGATCAACTACGACTTTCCCAACTCATCTGAGGACTACGTGCATAGGATTGGCAGAACTGGTCGGGCTTCAAAGGTCGGAACGGCTTTCACATTTTTCACCGCCAAAAATGCTCCTAAAGCTAAAGGATTAATCTCAGTACTGCAAGAAGCCAATCAGCAGGTTGATCCAGCACTGTTTGCCATGCAGGCTGTTGGAAGAGCTAGAGACGGTAAGTTATTTGCTCATCTTTATTTTATTTTTCAACTGTTTGGTGATTATTTAACTAAAGGCTAACTTCAAATCAAAAATTAACCTTCCAGATCGTAAGAATTTTTTCAAGTCCAGTTACGGTGGACCAACCAAGAGAGGTGGACCGCCAAGCAGAAGAGGTGGACCACCTATCAAAAGAGGAAGACCGTTTTAATGTTTTGTGTGCGCGCATGTACTTATAATGTAATTTCTTCTATATCGTTCTTATGTATATACATTGTTTATAGATATGTTTAGTGAAACTTAATGTTATTTCAATTGTTGTTGACATTCTTATTGTTGTTTCCTATTAGGTTTAATTATTAACTATGGTAACAAACGTGATTCATTTAAAAATAAAATTCTTATCAACTTTCGCGTCACTGTAAACAATAACACTCGCGAACAAAATTAAAATTTCGCGTAAGAAGTATTTTGTCGAATTTTTGGTGTCGGAAAAGATTGTGGTGGATTAGGCGAACTGAATCGCCGATTATGTGGTCAAATGTCTATTAACTTGGATAATATGAAACACAACAAAAAGGACTTGAAGTCTGCATCTGATCTCAGCGATGAGCGAGTTAAACTGGTAATATTATTTAATGTTATCCATCTGCGTTGTTTCAGAGTCGCTCACTTATATAAATAGTAGTGGCGAAGAGTGAATGCGTTGCTGTTAGGTTTCATGTCCATGGAAAAAGTGCTGCCAAAGATTGCATGCCTGAATATAGTTAAATAAAATATGGTTGAATGCCACGATTCGCGTGGAACGTACATTGCAATGCAATAGAGATTAGATGGTTTTTGTGTATTGGTTGCATTAAAATGAAGTGGTTGGTGTTAATTTATTGATTAAAATATTGAAAAGATTAAATTAGAGTTCCAAGACCAAATAATAAAGATAAGAAGGGCAACGGAGGATCTTAAAATTATGATGAACGATTTGCAGCATAAATTTGAGGATATAGTTGAAATGCATCAACTGGAAATGAACGAACTTAAAAAAGTGGGAAAAATTATAACTGGTCGTATGTGTTGTTTAATACAGGTTTTTTTTAAATATTTCCGCTTAACTAGGAATTTATATACTTAGAAGAAAGAATTTCATACTTCGTAACTAACAAATTGCAAGATATGGATGAAAAAATGCAACAGATGAATACAAATGTTTGTATAATTTGTGTATGCATACCTAATTTTTCTATACAAATCTAACGGTTTTGAAATATTTACTTTATAACAAAGAAGAAACTTTTGATTTTAATTAACCATTTTCGTTAATTTTTTAGATTGCTGCTTTAGACAGACAAGTATTCATCTGGTCCAACATCGAGCAATACGACAGTCACAGGATAGCCACAAGGCTGGTCAATTTTCTGCTTGCCTTTGCGTCAATAATCATGGTCTTTATAGCAACGGCTCTTACAATTTTAAATCCTGTGTTTTTAATGAAGTTGGTTTATATTCCTCAAGTAAAATAACGCATATGCATTTACATACAAAGGCGCTGACTCGAGATAAGAAATTCAAATAATTTTAAAAGGGTACAAACACAAAACAATTTTAATAGGGTATAACATACCGGTTGGACGGTCACTAACGTTTCAAAGATTTTACAAATCCGCAATTTTCACCTCGTGTTTCAATCTAATGTTGAGTTTAAAGGAGCAAAGCATGATCTTGCGCTTTTTACATTTTGAAGATTTGGTTACTTCTGTCGCAAACTGAAACCCATAATCATATTTTATCGAACAGTGATTCTTTTACGTTTTCTTCACTCTGCGGAATATTGTGCCAAGCTTGAGTCGGCACCTTTACTATATTATACACGTACATGTTGACACGTTTATAAATATGAACCGAATAAATATGGAAATTTTATAACGTTACAGACGCCGCTACAAAATAACAATCGCCCTAGCAGCACTGATTTACCTGGTTTATTACCTGTGGTTCACGCCACCACAGACAACGATAAGCAAGCTTAAATAAAAGGATCTTGTATCTAGTCGGATTAACTTGACTCGAGATCACTCGATCTTTTAATTAATATCGTGAAAATTCGCTAAAACTACATAGTAAATTTGTAATACCTAAAAATTTATTTGGGAGTCTAATGCATAATCTGATTAAAAACCTAACAAGTAGCGTAGCAATGGATAGGATATTATTGCAGATTAAGTTGAAAATTTTAATAAAAACACGAAAAAACGAAATTATTTATCACATATAATAAAAAAAACTAGCACAATAATAATAATACAACTATGAATTATTTATTTATAATTGTACTTAGTGACAAAGAAACAGTAAATGAAAGTAACAAATGTAAACAGAACAAGCTTCAAAAAATTATTTTATCATCGAGATTACACTAATGAACAAATTTTCACCTAAACAAACAAATATATTATAAAATTGAAGCAAAATAATGAAACAATAAGGTAAAAAATCTTCAAATTACTCATTAAACATCGTAACCACATTTAACAAAAAAGATTAACTCTATCATCTTCATTGACACATCTCTTGATGTAATTAATCAATTAAAAACAAACCCTAAAAATATTTTAGCATTTAATCAATTAATTTACGTTACAAAAATGTAGTTTTGTTATCTTATCTAAATGTTTCGTAGCTAGCTAGAATAAGTATTCAGTGATACTCATAAGCCATTTTTAGTTTAATAACTTAAATAGAAAAACAAAATAATAAAGTATCATGGAAAACCTTCAACAGAACTGAAGAGAAAAAAATTTAAAATTATAAAACAACACGCACAACAAATGATCCGTAGCTGTTATTAATATTTTCCTTCTCCTCGTATAATATTGTATCTACCTATATCTTTGTATGTATAAATTTATAATTAGTTTACCAGTATCCTAACTGAAGAAAACCAACCTACTTATATGAATTAATTACTTGATTGATCAATTAACAATCAATTAATTAATTGAATGATTGTTTAGTAGGAACGGATTTTCGGCGGTATGGTCTGAACTTTGCTGCTGTCGAGGACTTTATCATTGACAGCACGATAATCAATCGACACCTGTAACCAAAAAAAATCAACAATAATAATAACAACTTATATTATCAACCATGAAACAAATCAATTAACTTAACTGTAAGATTATGCCTACAGTTATGTCTCAGCAAATTAAAAATTGTTGTTGTTAAAATATAATTTCTGAAGCAGAAACAAACAAATTTATGGAGGGTAATAAAAAAATAATGAACGATGATGAAGAAAGAAGAATGAACGAATGGTGCATGATCAACCTACCTTCCCAGTAGCAACATCCACATGAGCAAGCGAGTGCTTGCGCCAGTGCTCAGCAAATGTTTTCTTCTTTTGACCTTCCAGCGGTTTTGAATAATCAAGCTCGTCGATTCTTGTCTGTTTGGCAAAAGATAAATAATTAGTACATTATAATTACAGCCAGGAGTGTTTGTTGCCCGGACGATACTTCCCATGTCGTTCCGAGAACAATGTATCCAGGTCATGAACGTCAACAAAAATGCTTAACAATAATAGTTTTACTAAAAGTAAAAAAAATAAACACTTGATAAGAAATTTTAAAATTATTGAAAAATTAAGACTACATAGAAACAAACAGACTAGCAAATAAATAATTATATAAATGAAGTAAGTAAAGGGAATCAAATCAAAACATTGGAAAAAAGCAAAACAGCAACGACAAACAACAACAACGAAAAAGACATCAGCATATAAAACGCATCACAAAAACTACAAAATGTAGTCCAACAAACAGGGAAGTCTTCTCTGGCATGTGCCCCTCTGCTCTCTTTACGATTCTCTGCAGTGAATGCAGACAGCATGGAGTTGATCATGAGATTCTGAAGTTCCAGGCTTTCTACCAGATCAGAGTTCCAGATCATTCCACGATCTGTTGTCTGTGTTTATGTGCATGTGTAGAGGATTTTATGCTGTGTGCATATGCATGGTTGTATGTAATAGTTTGGCAAAATGATTGGTTTAAGGATTCAAAGCATGATGATACTATTTATTATCAATTATACAATTGTGTGCTGTTGTTTGTTGTACATGTGTAATTTGCATATATATATATATATATATATATATATATATATATATATATATATATATATATATATATAAGAATGCTTGTGTGTGCACACGAGTGCACGTATGTATATGTGTATGCATGAATGTACTAGAGAACGAACCTTGAGATTAGGTAGCTCCTTGTAGAGTGCAGACAACTTCTCACATCCAGTCTTCAGTGTTGGCCCATCACGGAAAACTGCTGCATACTCTTGCATCACCTGTGAATGCAAGGTTCTTAAAATAATTATAATTATCGTTGTAAGTAAATATCAAATCACCAAAAAAAACATTGATTAATAATTTGATAAACACATGGCAAAAATAGTATAATAAACTAGAGAAAACGAAAAAAAACTATATGATAAAAAAATAAACTTCTAAACATAATAACAATGTTAAATAGTGAGAAAGAGCACATTTGAAAAAAAATTAAGACAGGTGTACCTTCTGCATTTTCAGCCTGAGATCTGCAGTTGATATTGTTCCCTTTGCATGTCTGATGGCATCCAGGTTGGCAACTGTCGCCTCACCAGCATTCTGTCGGATAATCATTGTAAGATTAACCAAAGTTTATACAAAATTATCAATCATCTAAAACATAGTCATAGTAGAGCTCTCCTCCGGTTTATCCTACCGAAGCTAGTTATAAATTTAACTAAATAATATAATTCTGACAATCACTGTAATGATAACTTAGCTGGATTATTGTATACAATGAGCAGTATAACTCAGATTCACAATTGCAATGACCTAAAGTATGATACAAACTGTTAAAAACAAACAAACAAATGTTTGAGATTAACCTGGTCAATACGTGGAGCAGGATCTCCTGGCTTATTGAGTGTCTCAATAGTATTAGCACATGCACGACCAAAGACAACGAGATCCAATAAGGAGTTGGCTCCCAACCTGTTAGCACCGTGAACGGATGTACTGGCTGCCTCACCACATGCAAACAATCCAGGAACAATATAATCCTGTCCATTCTTAGACTGGACGACTTGTCCAAGATAGTTGGTAGGGACGCCACCCATGTTGTAGTGAACAGTAGGTAGGACAGGGACTGGTTCACGAGTTACATCAACCCCAGCAAAGATCATTGCAGTTTCAGAAATTCCAGGCAAACGAGCATGAAGTTGCTCAGGGGGCAGATGGAAAAGTTGCAGGTAGATGTGGTCTTTGTCCTTGCCTACACCTCTGATTCAAGTTTAAATGAATTAATTGTAAATCAAGTGTTAATAATTCTATAAAAACATGTTTACAATTCCTTTGTTAAATTCATTACTCGTAACTTTAAAAAAGGGTAAAAATCATCAATTTCAAAACTTCAATATACAAGCCTAGCATCCATTAATCAGCCCTCAACCACCAAATGTACTAACCAATCATCAACCACCAAATGTACTAAATAACCAGTCAACTGACCTTCCTTCTCTGATCTCAATAGTCATAGACCTGGATACAACGTCCCTGGAAGCCAGATCCTTAGCATTGGGAGCATATCTCTCCATGAATCGTTCACCCTTGCTGTTCACAAGGAAACCACCCTCACCTCTGCAACCTTCTGTAATCAAGCATCCTGCTCCATAAATACCTGTGTGTAAAGGTGTGTACAGGTGGTCAAATTGTTAGCTAGGCATTAAGACATTTAAACATTGTTAATTAACTGATAATTAAACAGCCACTTTTCAAATAGAATCAAACAATTAACTGATCATTTAATAAATTAAACAACAAACCAACTTATCAATCCAGTTAAGTAACCAATCCCTCAGTCAGCCAACCAACCATACAACAAACAAAAAATCTACCAAATCATTCAGTCAACAACAACCAAACCAATCAGTTGGTCAACCGTCTTCTAACCAGTGGGATGAAATTGGATAAACTCCATATCCTGGTTGTAGATGCCAGCTCTGTTTGCCATGGCATTCCCATCGCCAGTGCAGGTGTGAGCTCCAGTGCACGAGAAGTAACATCTACCATATCCACTGTTGGCAGGAATTTAAAATTCAATCATCATTCTCATATTTTAAAACGAAAATGTTAAAAACATTCAAATATATTTCAGATTTATTACTAACAATAATAAAATAAGAAACAAAAACATTAACTGCAATGATATTGACAGCAACAGTGAAAATGACATGGAGAAATATCACTGACCCAGTAGCTAGGACAGTATTGTTGCATCTGAAACGATGAATGTTACCATCTTCGAGAGAGAGGGCCAGGACACCTTTACACTGTCCATTCTCCATGATGAGATCCAGGGCGAAGTACTCGATGAAGTAGTCAGCATCATATTTCAGTGACTGTTATGTGTGTGTGAATGATTGTTGCAGTATTTGTTGCAATTGTTGAAATGTTTGTCAATGACAAGATTCTTAAGAGAGTTGTTGTTCATCATTTAACATTGTTTAAAATGTGTTTGTTCAATTCACAAGACGACAGTGAAGCTTAATTATTTTTAATTAAAAAAAATAACTGTGTCTTGGTTTTGTGCCTTCCAGAGATCATTGTCACATTGATAATGTTATTATGTGAGATGCTGCTACCTTAATCAGAATGAGATTTGACAGCAGCATTCATTAAAATAAGTTTAATAAAAGATATAAGATAACTTTAAATGCATTTGATGCAAATGTAATAGAACAAAGACTTAGTGTACTAATTTATAACAACTCAAGTGTCATAACATTTGAGTTGTTCATCTTATGAAATATTACTTCTCTTTGAAAGTTAATTAACAAAAGCCAAACAAAAGAGAGAAAAAATTTATAAAATAAACATAATGTACACAAGGACACCCACAAAAACATACATAGTTCACAGATCAACAACTGCATGCATGTGAATGTATATGCACATTCAGTCATACTTAAAAACCACACCTAAGTACATACCCAAAAATATGCACAAACATATACATACACAAATACTCATACATGAAAAATGCACATATCAGCATACATAAGAACATATACATTAGAAACATATAAAAACACAACAAGACACAAACATATAATAAAACAGGTAGGCACCCATACGGACACATAAACACAGACAGATACATACACGCACGCAAACAGACACTTACACACACACAACAGACACAAAATCGCACACAAACAGACACATACCCTCCCATAGAGTGTATGAAGCATGGAATGTCCTGTCCTATCTGCCACACAGCAAGCTCTGTGCGCTTGTCCCCCCTTTCCAAAATCCAAACTCTGCCCACCAAATGCTCTCTGGTAAATCTTGCCATTCTCCAATCGACTGAAGGGCATGCCAAAGTTCTCTAGCTATGGTGGGTTGAAATTTTTATTTCAACATTCAATTTTTCAAAGTAAATATTGCCATCCTGCAATGCTAGAAAACATTTAAATTCAACTGGCTCTAGTGTAGTCAGTTACATGCTATTATAACTAAACAGCTTTTATTAAATGATTGAATTCTTAGTTGATTTATTAGAAGATAGCATAATCATCAACATAAATGTAACTTGCAAACCTCAGTAACAGCTTTTGGGGCTTCTTCACACATGTATTGGATGGCATCTTGATCGCCTAACCAATCAGATCCTTTCACGGTATCATAAAAGTGATATTCCCATCTATCTGATTCCATGTTAGACAGAGCTGCATTTACACCTCCCTTTGATATTTCATATTTTTAAATTTGATCATTTAATTTGAAGTAAAACAAAATAAAAACCTACAAAATTAAATAACAATTATTACAAATCAGTGAAATCAAACCTGAGCAGCCACAGTATGAGAACGTGTTGGGAAAAGTTTAGTGATACAAGCAGTTTTGAATCCCTTATTTGCAAGACCGAATGCTGCTCTTAAACCTGCACCACCAGCTCCAACCACCACTGCATCATACTCATGATCCACTACAGGGTAATCTCTTGAAAGCTGCAAAAAATCATTGCAAAAAATTGTGTAATCCACATTACATTTCCTGTAGAAATTGACATTTTCAATATAAAAAAACAAGCTGAAACAAGTGATAATAATAAATAAAAAATGTTAACTTGTTGTCCAGTACTGTGTTTTGCATTTTCGTTTCTTCCATGGACTCGAAAGCTAAATGGCCTTGAGGAAAGCACTGATCCAGGCAATTTCTAACAAAATTTACAAAATGAAGCAACAAGATTTAAAAAACAATGACAATGAAGCAACAAATGTTATATAATATACATTATAAAACGTAAAATAAATTTTTAATCCACGTCCACGCATTTTTTTAAATTTTTAAAGTCTATTTGTCTGTTTTAATTTTTAATAAAAGCTAGCTAGTTACACCTCTGCTCATCAAAATAAATGTCAGCCATCTAGGAAAGGCGAACCTTATTCTAGAAAAATCTGTTTCCATTAATGATTAATAAGTAAACTAATTTTTAAAACGATTGATAAATTTTTAGTAAATTTAATAAATGACGTGTTATTATTTGAACGCCAACCTTTCCGAGATTAAGAGAATTTTGACAAGTGAAAATTCGCTGAAAAACAGACGCCATTTTGACGACTTACACTAGCGGTCAACCAAGTTCTCATTCACGTCCGTGCTGCACACTAGGCTAATAATAGAAAAGATTCATGGAAAGCCGCAAATACTAATATATACTAAAATAAGAATTGTACTTTTATGATTTTTATGTTGATAATGTAAATTTGACATTTATATTTGACTACTAAGTTATTTTATATTGCCAACGCCACGCTGAAAAATCTGAACTACAGTGCGAGTTCAGAATTACATAATGATAACTAATTCTATTCGGTCGATTCCAGTTACCATAGATCAAATACTTCTGAATTTCAATTTCCAAATTATACATTTTCAGACTCTAGAAATTGATTACTACATAAATTTAGTAAAAACAAACTATAAACTTTTTGCTATATAAACGCCACATTCAAAAAATGGAACAAAAGTAATATATACGTATTGATAGCTCTTCAGTTTATTCATGTTACTATATATCAAAAACGAACGGATTTCGATTACCAAATTATACACTTTCATATTCAAGGAGATTGAGTACTACATGATTCTAGTAAAAAACTACCGACTCAAATTACTATATCAGCGCCACACAAAAATTCAAACAAAAAGGCATGTTCAGCAATGCATATTGATAACTACTCGGTCGATTCAAGTTACTATATATAAAAAATGTCGATAGAGTGCTACGGGAATTCAGCAAGATTTATATAATTACACATTTCGTTCCGAACGTTTCAACACCAAAACAATTCATCGAAATTAATTATTTTAAGATACATTTTGAGAAATTTTAAAACATAATTTTAATGTTATGCTATGGTTCTTTTTTTTATATAAAAGTTCAAGCAACTGTACAGGAGACATGCATATGTACATATACATACACAGAGCGATCAAATCTTAACGAAATGTCCATTTGAAATACATGAAAATAAATTTTACAACGAAAAAATGTTATTTTCAATTAACCCAATAACAGTCTCTTAAAATATTCAAACTAATTTACTTAAAAGAAATAATTAATATTAGTAAGCGGTTCGTCCAGAACGTCCAGAATAATCAGAATGTTTGTTAGTCCTATCACGATCACGTTCTCTATCGCGAGTTCGATCGTCATCGTAGCGTCTCATTTTCGAAATTTTGTTGTCTTCATGTTCGTCGTATTTTCGCTTTCTGTTTCTTTCTGATTGATCATTGAACTGGCCACTTTGAGGAGATTTTCGTCTTGGTACAAGATCATTGGCCGGTCTGTTTCTTCCTTCGTGGTGTCTAGGACTGCGACTTCCGTGGTCATTGCCCTGTCTACTTCTGCCATCGTTGTGTCTTGGACTACGGCTTCTATTTCTTCCATTACAGTTTTCATAGTTTCTCATTCTTTTCTCATCATGGTGGCGCTGATGTGACTCTGGTGAACTATTGGTAGCTTTCTTGACTTTCTCTCTAGAATGTGAGCGACTGTGTCTTTGCTTCCCATTGGATTTGTTGTTGCTAGTGTGATTATTCGTGTTGAGCTTTTTGAGACGTTGTTCTGTCTCTATCTTGGTTTCTCGGTTTTCTTCTTTAACATTAGAAGATGTTGCTGATGATCTGTGGTTGGTTAGTTTGTGGTCTACCTCAGTTTCATTTCGCTTAGATGATGCATTTTTTTCACCGAGACTTTGGTTGATTGCTTGAACTTTTTCTAATTGTGTTTTCACATTGATCAATTCTTGTTGTAATAAATCAACATGGTTTACTGATAGTCGTAATTCATTGGTTAAATTTGTAATTACCAATTCTAATCCACAAATGATTTCCTCATCTTCTTCAAGTTCTGATTTCATTCCTTCCAATATAATGTTAGAGGAGTCGATAACACTTTGTTTGAGAGATAATTCACTTTCTAACTTGGCAATACTGCCTGTTTTTATCATTTGTCCTAATTCTTCATTTTCTTTTTGCAAAACTCTTATTTTTTCTACTAATCTTTTGCCTAACTGGCTGTCTGGAGTGAATTTAGAAGCCTCTAAATTTTCTTGAGCTAATTTCAGTGCATCTTTACAGGTTTCCAAATCTTTTGTTAAATTTTGAATAACAACATTGACAGCTGGGTCCAAAGTACACGATTGGAGTTGAACAGAGCTGGGCATTTGCAGTTGTTTAATGTCATGTAGTTGTGCCAGAAGATCATTGATTTCTTGATCTTTTCTTTCTAATTTGCCAGCCAGCATAGCTTCTTTCAAATTCTGCTCATTAATTTTGTTCTTGAACTTGACATTGACATCTTTCAGTTCGATAATTTCCTTATTCAGTTTTTTGAGTTGGTCGTTCAAATATTCAACATCAACTTGACTTTGTTGATTCAGGAAACGATTAACAAGATCTTCACGTCCCATGTGCATTAAATCATATTTGGAATATTTTGACTTTTTTGGTTCAGAAATTTCCGCCATTTTCAATGAATTTGCAAACGAATTGATTGCAGTCCAAATGGTTGTGATATTTGTGTGATATAAGTTTTATATTCACTTTGATTCACAAATCTAATTATCGTCCAAAAAATTTCAGTTAAACTAAATTCCCAACTGTAAGAACAAACGAGTTTTTTCTCCTTCTTAATATTGAAAAGGAGAACCTAAGGTAAGCTGAAAAAATGGTAGATGATAAAATAAAATAATTCTTAATGTACTAGTACTACACTACAACGCTAAACATCCGAAACGAAAATTTGAATTCTCTAACAGTCGTCAGTTGAACAAAAATTTTTATGATGGAGATAGGCTAAAACCCATCCTATAAATACATGAAACGGCCGAGAAACTTCAACAAAGTTAGAAAACAGAATAACTTTTACGACAACGAGGGTCTAATCAGTAACAAAGTTAATGTGAAACGCTTTGTTTACATAGACATCTTAACAAAGACGTCTGAACCATAGGCATAATAATCTGATCTAATAAAGTGAATTATATGTGCATTAAAACATAGTGAATTTAGCGAATACTTGTTAAAACTTGTCTGATCTATAATACATTACAACAAAGCGAATTATTACAATAAAGTGAATTATTACAATAAAGTGAATTATTGTGTCAATAAAGTGAATTTAATGAATTCTCTACTGGTTAGAATTTATTCATGTTGTTTAATTACTTTACTTAAAGTCGTTTTGTGCCTATGTTAGAAAAATGAAAATTTTAACATTTCACGTTACAGAGATTACGCAATTGACAGCGAGATGAATTCTTGGCGTGACAATTAAAATACATTGTTCAAATGCAAATACCAACACAAACACACACACACGCACACATACACACACACATACACACGCACACCGACAAATTATTGATTTAGATAATAAATGTGATGCATATCAATATGACAAATGCACACAGAAACATACATATTGACACTTACACACACTGACAAACTCTGACACAAATACACACACTGACAAACTCTGACACAAATACACACACAAACACACACGCACACAAATATATTCATAATATTCAAATGGACCCATAAATTTTTCAATATTAAACAATAAAAAATGGTACTAGCATGGCATTGTAAAAATAAAAAAGAATACTTTCACAACATCAAATCTATTAATAATTACTTATTTTCTAGTATTACGTAATCACTTTGATTTAACACAACACCAACAACTACTACTGCTGTTGCTACTGCTACTGCTACTACTACTACTACTATTACTACTACTACTACTACTGTAACTACTACTACTACTACTATACTACAGCTACTACTACTGCTACTACTATTACTACAATTAACTACAGCTACAACAACGACGGCAACAACTACTGCTGCTGCTAAAGCTGCTGCTAATACTACTACAAATGAACAAAAACAAACGCAACGAGTAGATGGAACTTTATCAAAACTTAACAGATCATTAATTCGCTAAGTACAAGCGCTATCAACATTTTATTATTTTTATTCTTGCTCTTCTTCTTCTCCTTCTTCTTCTTATTATTATTATATTATCACAATTTTTATTACATCTGTTGATTTCGTCGTTGTTATCTAGACAATTTTTATTATTTGCGTACGATAATGTTTGACAGCCATCTTCATCATTAATTCATTTGATCTGGTTTATATGTCCGCAAAAAACAAAGTAACGGCCTAAAAACATGTTTTTTGTTTACGATAATGGCCTATATTACTGTAAGTGAATTAGTTGATGAACTGAAAAATGTTGCTAAACACAAAAAACAATTGCAAAAAGATTTGCTGGTTGCCACTTTTTGATGAATAAAGACAAGCAAACAAAAATTTTAAAATTTAAAAATACACACACTTACATACGTACATTCATACATACAACGGAAACACATACATACAAACAAACAAACAAACAAACATACATACATACATACATACAAAAACACGATACAAACATGCAGTGCATTTCGTTTGTGTGTGTTTGTCGTCTTCCAAAAATCTATACAACGCAATGAGCTGTAACTTTGTTTCTTACTAATACAAACACACCAAAACACTCGTACAGTGGCGGATTAACCTTTTTGCCGCCTAGAGGCACTCGTGGTTTGCCGCCCCAATTTTAAATTTTATAATAAATTTAGAAATTAAATTCATATAAACGCAATATTTTTAAAACATTTTTATTAAGTACATTCTTTAATAATATTCATGTAATGTAATATTGTCAATTTTTAAAAATAAATTTTCTTTCATTGCAATTTATAAAAGTTATTTAAAAACTTTACGACTTGCCTTCCTGCGCGCAAATTCGTCAATAACGAATTTAATGTCTAAATCTTGCAAAATTGTTTTTTCGATGCATAGAATTGCAAGATAATTTAACCTTTCTTCGGACATTGTCGAACGCAAATAGATTTTGACGCGCTTCAAACAAGAAAAAGATCGCTCGGCCGAACAGTTTGTAGCAGGAGTACAAATGTACATCCGAAGTGCAATGTCTACATTTGGATATACACACTGCAAGTCATTCAATCTTATCCATTTACACAAATCAATTGGAGTGTGTGGAACTGCATTTTGGTCTAAGGTAGCCAAATGAGACTTTAAATGCAACAGCTCAGTATTTAAGGTGTCGTCTAGATCGTTTGGAAATAAAGATCTTAATCCATCCGCTTCAATCTCTAACTCACCCATTGACAATGTTTTGAACTGTACAATTGCTTTGAAATTTTCATTAATTTCTACATAAGCGTTTCGTTTCTTGTTCATTTCAGAATTTAAGTTATCCACAATTACCAAAAATATGTTTACACGAAAATTTTCTCGAGTGGTAAATTCTGTTCCATTGTCAACTGATTCGTCGTAATGCCGCACCCGTTTCTTAATGGCGGTACCTTGTAGTCATCAACTAAAGACAGGACTTTTCCTTTTTTTCATAATCCTCAAATCTTTCTCTGAGTGATTGGAATAACGTTAAAAGTGAGTCGTAAATTTCGATTACAGTCGATAGATCAATGTCTACTTTTTGAAGTTTGACGTTAGAATTGTTCAGACATTCTAAAACAAAACCCCACAATTTTACCATAATTCCGGTTTCAAGAAAACTCAAATTAGAAATAAATCCTCTAGCCTCAGCACGAGTTTCTGGTTTGAATCCTTTTAAAGTATCAATTTCAATAATTATTTTTATTCAACTTGAATATTTTTAAATAACTAGTTTTCAAAATTTGCCGCCCCAGGCCGGTGCCTGTTGTGCCTGTGCGTTAATCCGCCACTGTACTCGTACAAATATATACACGCATACACACATCCGAACATACATAAACATACTCACATATATCCATTGAGGTCGTCTAGAATTAATGGTACATGCACAAGATGTTGATATTCTGTATATATTTATATATATTTAAAAATCTTTATATATATATATATATTTATATATACACATATATATATGCATACATACATAAATACATAAATACATACATACATACATACGAAACGAAACGAAACGAAATTTTATTTGCTCCTCAAAATTACAGATAATAAATAAGAGACAGGATGAATGTGATCGAGCCCCTAATGGGCTCATCTAGCACAGCCTCCTAGACAAATATGTTCAGAGTTTTGTGGTTAATATCAAATATTGTTAGTTGTTAGTATGTTAATAACAGATAATAAAACAAAAGGTAGTTAACTAAAAAATAATGTTTCATAGATAATTATAATCACATTAAAAATATCAACAGAAATTGTTTATAGATAGAGAACATAAATTTCATGATGTAAATACATTTCTTATATAATTTATTAAATTATTAATCATAGAATTAAATTAAATTAAATTAAACCATTCTTAATAATGTCATTCCAGGTCCTAGGACATTAAATGTTTAGTGATTTTATAAACATCTCTACATTATTAATAAGGATAATAATTTTAATAATTGTTAATTATTAAAAACGATATAACTTTTTTTTAAAAATCAGTAACCGATTTCGCCTTATATTGAAAACCATTCTTAATAATGTTATTCCAGGTCCTAGGACCCTTACAGATTACATGCGAATGTAAAATGTAGTTTTTGATTTATTCGATTGCAAATAATTAGACATCCTATGACTGTTAGCATGTTTAAAATAATTAGCAAACGTATTAGGCAATTGATTATTAAGCTGCTTATACACAAAAATCAAAGTACGATAAATATTCAATTGATTAAAATTAAGATTATTGGTTGTCGTAAATAACTCCTTGGTATGAGACCTCATCGTTTACATGGTGATGGTTCTGACGGCCCTTTTCATCATAAGTTTAACCGGATCCGTGACTGAAGGATACGTGCCAGCCCAGACAATGTTGCAATAAATCAGGTGTGGCATGAAAAGTGGGTGATACAACAAATTCAGACACTTTTTTGTGAGGTAGAATTTCACCTTGTTCATCAGACCAGTTGATTTGGCAAGTTTGTTTGCAACACTATTAACGTGATCACGGAACGTTAACTTTTGATCTAGATGAACGCCCAGAAATTTAACATACATACATACATACATACATACATACATACATACATACATACATACATACATACATACATACATACATACATACATACATACATACATACATACATACATACATACATACATACATACATACATACATACATACATACATACATACATACATACATACATACATACATACATACATACATACATACATACATACATACATACATACATACATACATACATACATACATACATACATACATACATACATACATACATACATACATACATACATACATACATACATACATACATACATACATACATACATACATACATACATACATACATACATACATACATACATACATACATACATACATACATACATACATTCATTCAAGAGTTGGTATGCTTCGCTGGATACACTAGGCTAGCTGCTCAAAGCAGATGCATTAGACTATCTATATCGATTTATTTCCTTAGCCTGGAACATTTTTCACATATATATATATATAAATAAATATATATATATATATATATGTATATATGTATATATATATATGTGTGTGTATAGGTATGCAAATTAAGGTATTTGTGTATGGCTATGTGATTGGGCAAGGCATACTGATGATTTGAATCGTGTAAACTGCATTTGATTTGGTCATTACGATGCTAGCGAGGATGTTAGCATTGAACAATATTGGTTGTTAAGGTTAAATCTATTAAAACAAAATTCACAATTAGTAATAAGGACATTTAAACTACAACAACAACAACAATAATAATAAAAATTATTATTATTATTATTATAATAATAATAATAATTAATGAAAATAATAATAATGAAAACAAATCCGGCTGTGCATTGGCGAAGTGCATTATTAGTACACGCAAGTACGTGTTAAAATTTGTCTCCGTATCCCCATCTTTCTCTTTTCATCTCCTTCTCTCTCTCTCTTTCTCTCTATTTTTCTCTCTTTGCAGGCTTGTGTGCATGCGTGTGTATGTGTGTATTATTTCTATTGCGTTACTGTCTCGTCTTTGTATGGTGTTTATCAGCAGTGCAACTTGTATTGATATTTGTTCTCTAAAATCACGATTACGCTTGTCTGCATGCAAGCACTGAAATATGACGAACGTAATGTTGGATATTATACAAAATGGAAAAGAGAAAGAGAAAGAAAGAGAGAGAGAAAAGAGAAGATGAGAGAGAGAAAAAGGTGGAGGTGGAGACATATTAAAAAAGAGAGAATGCTCCAAATGGAAAGAGAATTCATGATGAAAGATTTGAATAAAAAGATGGACGAAATGGAATGTAGGTGTAGAATTTTTTTTCAAAAAAATTAAACAGAATGCAATGTAGAGAAAAAAAACATTGAAATTGAAGAAAAACAAAAATAAACTTGAAGACATTTTAAAAAAATGTGATAAAGATAAAAATATATCGAACGAGAAAAAAGGGTTTTGCTTCGTTCCTTTTTGAGTTATTTACTTGTGTGTAGGTAGGCACGTGAGTCGAATCTCTTTCTACGGATGTGTGTGCGTGTATACGTGCGTATGTAAATACAGTCGTGTAGGTGTGCGTGTGTGCATTAGATGTCTGCTTGCATGCCTGTGCAGATGTTTATATGCGTATAAGAACGCGTGTATGCTGTATTTATACATTGAAACCTTGCAGTGAGCTGAAAATTTCCTCATTCTACTCCATGCACTATTTGGTGGATTTGAAAAAGATTTAAATAAAATTTAGATTCTAATCACAAATAACGTTTGAACATTTTTTTTCCGAACAAATCTCTTATCATTACACGTGAACACTTATCACCAACACATCACGTCATCATGGATTTCAAAAAACTGGCTTCAGAAGCTGGAACGCTCTTCAATAGGGCAAAACAGGTGGTGGTATAATTTAGTTACCCTATCATCGGCATTACGACTGTTTTAAATCATATCAATAACTTGAAAGTTATTTTTTTGTATATTATAATTATCAACAATATTATTTCCTCAACGCTATATTTTCATATTGCAATTGTTTTAAAATTCGATAGACAGAAACTCTCATGATATCTGAGCGGTTGTCTAAGATATTATAAGATATTGGTTGCATCTTCCAACTTCATTTCAATTTTTACGCAACGGCTTATAAATCCTCCCAACCTGATGTAGGATTGTCTCGATAATAATCTGCCAATTTAATAATTTGTGGTAAATTTGTTAATAAATTTCGAAAAAGTTCACGGAGGAGATATTAGGCCAGGCCGAGAAGACCGAACTTGACCCCCAATTGGACGCCCTCCTGGCCAAGGCCGACAAGACGAAACAATGGACCGAGAAAATTCTCAGACAGACCGAGTCAGTCCTTCAGCCGAACCCCAGTTTGTGAAATGAAATTTTATAAAAATAATTAAAATTTATTCAGATGTGTTTTTTTTGTTTTGTTGTTTTAAATTTTTGTTTCTGTATATAAAACATTTCCTCGAACTATCACTTTTCGTTTTCACAAAATTTTTACTTTAATTGAAAAACCATTGAAAAAAAATTTATTCAAAACTAACGACACCATCTAGATTATATACGATTTGCAACCAACATTTCAAAATTATCTCATACATCTTAAAATTCTCATCCAACGTCTTAATATTTGCTCAACTCGAAACCATCGCCTGTAATAAAAAGATGTAAGGTTGGAAGAGTTTTTGTACGAGAAGGTGCAAGGTAGGAAGCCAACCAGATTAGTGGAGAATGATGTATTGGGCCAGTCTATGATTGATGCCGGCAATGAATTTGGATCTGGAACTGCTTACGGTAAGATGATGCTCGTATGTTTATTTTACATCCATCCATCTATTCAATCAATCATTCATAATCTCGCCTATTAGTTTATTTTTCCATTTATTCATTCATTCATTTATTTATCCACCCATCAATCATATTTTCACCCATCTCTTCATCTATCTGTTCATCCATCCATTCGTTCATTCATTCATCTATAACTTCATTCATTCATTCAATCATTCATTCATTCATTCAATCATTCATTCATTCATTCATCCATCTATTAATCAAATTATTAATTCATCGTTTGTTACTTGTAATGATCATATGAAATGTGAAATCTCAATTATAGCACAAGGAAATATCTGGCTGCTTGTTTTACAAGATAAACATTTCCATCGTCAGAAAATAATAATATTAATAAATAATAATAATAATAATAAAATAATAATAATAGTGATAACAAAATCAACAAACTATTAGCAGTAAATAAAATGATAAGTGATGAAACATACAACGAAACATTAGGCAGCACGTTGATAAGGTGCGGACAGACCCAGCAGAAACTCGGCCAGGCACAGCGAGACTTCATCCAATCAACTGCCAACAACTTTCTGCACCCATTCAACTCCTTCCTAGAAGGCGATATGAAAACCATTCAAGTCTGTATTATTCTATTTATAATTATTATATTTTAATTATATAATATTATTTATATTTATTATATTATATATATATATTATATTCTGTATTATATTATTTTGTATTGTTTTGTTTATGAAACACAATAATATCTGTTATGTTGATATGTAATATAAACGTAGCGTGGCGTGTTTTATGTTTAATTAATTTGTAGCAAAGAAGTTGAAAAACAGTGTTAGTTGGGAAGGATATGCAATTAGCTCTGCGTCTGTCTTAACTGACTTAATTTTAAAAAAGTGACTGATTAGAATTAGTTTTAAATTCTAATTCTGGTCATGTTTTAAATGGGTATATGAAATTTAAAAAAAAATCAAATCAAAACCACAGAAAGAACGAAAGATATTAGACATGAAACGTCTTGATTTAGACGCCGCCAAAACTAAACTTAAAAAAGTTAAATCAATGCCCTCGAAGGATACGGTTAGTTTAGTTACAATTACTTAAACTACTAATTAATTAATCAATCAACAAATTAACTAATTGATTAATCGTCTGATTAATAACTTTTTCATTTTGAATAGTTAAAATTTAATTAAGTTTTCTGTTTTCTATTAATCAAGAGTTTATGTTCTTATTTAAATTTTAAAATTGATTCAGTTGGGCTTTAATTTCGTCAATTAAATTAGATTGTTTTTCTTAATTAAATTTTTAATTGACTTAATCAATTGATTAATTAGGAAGCCGGAGACTTAGTTGCTAAAGTAAGTAGAAGTTTGTAATATACTTAGTAATAGTTAACAGTAGTATTTGTAATGCGCAGTAAACGATTTGTAATACGTAGTAAAGCAACGATTTAGTAATTAAATTAAATTTTATAATTGTAATAACAAAAACATTGTAGTAACAGCGGTGGTATTAGTATCATTATAGACGTCATCATATTTTTTTAGAATTTTTCATCATCTTTGCATGGTATTTTCTCGTTTTGAAAATGTCTTTTAACGTTCAATTCATATTTTTACTGTTTTACTATTTTTTAGCTATTACACTCAAAGAACAATAGTAACAGTAGTAATATAAAATATACTCTGATCATGTTTTTGGCCAACCAGGCTGAGATAGAGCTAAGAATGGCCCAATCAGAATTCGACAAACAGTCCGAAGTTACCAAACTTCTGCTTGAAGGACTCAATAGTGCACATGTATGTGTATGTATGTATGTAATGTTTACTTATGTGTGGGTTTATGTGTGTTTATGTGTATGTGTGTGTGTGTGCATATGTGTGTTTGTACGTAAGCATGTATATTTATTGCGGAGTTTTTAAGTAGGAAGGCGCAATTCAGAGTTACTAATGCGTAGATTTATTCATTTTGTTCTATGCCATTTAGAGGTATAACTTCTTGTTTTTTTTTACGTGAAGTTTATTGATTTCGTATCGATTCAAAACAACGTTGCATTGTTTATTGTCTCGTCTCGTTTTGTTTGTTTGTTTGTTCATATGTATATACACTATTTAAAAGGCATATTCAGCTAATTTAAACACGAGAATATAGAATTATCTCTAGCTTCATTGGAACAAATGATTTTCCACCCATTTTCCACCTCATTCGTTCTCTACATTCGCTTGTACGTAATTTTTTCTTCTGTTAATAATTTTTTGTTGTCCGTGTGTTTACATGTACCAAGATCATTTATTGGTCCATGTACACAATTGTTCCGTGTTATTACTGCTTCTTCTTCTTCTGCTACTCTTAGGCTACTACTACTACTACTACACCTACTACTACAACTACTACTAAAACAACTACTACGACAACAAAAATAACTACTTCTATACTAATACCACTACTACAAAAACAACTATTGCTACTTCTACTTCTGCTGTTAATAATAGTAATGATAATCGAATATTAATAATATAAATAAAAATAATAATAATAAACTGTTTTTATTTTTATTATTATGTTATTATTATTACGTTATTACTCTCAGGCGCATCATTTGCGATGCCTGCACGATTTCATTGAATCGGAGATGACCTACTATGCTCAGTGCAATCTTTATATGGGCGATCTCCAAAGACAACTTGGAAGGTTGGCTGATTGAATGATTGATTGAATAAATGAATGAATGAATGATTGATTGATTGATTGATTGAATGAATGAATGATTGATTGATTGATTGATTGATTGATTGATTGATTGATTAGCTGATTGATTGATTAGCTGATTGATGAATAAGCGATCGGTCGGTCGGTTGATTGATTTGATGGTTGGTTAAGTGATTGGTAGGTTGTATGGCTGGTTGAAAGATTGGTTTGATCGATTGGCTTCTTGATTGATTGATCAATTGGTTAGTTGGTTGGTTAATTGATTGATTAATTGGTAGACCGATTAATTAGTAAATTAATTGGTTGTAGTTAACTAATGATTTTATGATTAATCGGGAATTTTTTTTTAGATCAATTAAACTGCATTCAATTAAAAATTCAAACAACTGAATGGCGACAGCTACGGGTCATCGACAGCGCAAACAAACAGCAGCAGCAACATGAACAACAGTAGCATGGGCAACAACGTCATCGGTGGTAGTGGTAGTGGCGGCAGCTTCGATTTAAACAGACAAACATCTCATCAAGATTCTTCAGCCTACGACTACGGCATGTCTGAAATGTCGTTTAGAAACGTTAGTGACGTCGTAGTTGTTGTTGTTGCTGTTGTTGTTGTCATGGTGACGTCATTATCTTTTTGTTTTTGTTGCGGTGGTTACGTCGTTATGTTGTTGTTGTTGTTGTTTGTTAAGGGTGATTTTCTCGTCAATTTTTTGACGAGAAAATGTGTGCTGCCTATTATAATGTTCTTGGTGGTTTTGTTGTTACTAATTCATTCATCTACCCAACTATTCATCCATTAATTTATTCATCCATCTATCCCTTCATTCATCCATTAATTCATTCATCTATCTATCTCTTCATTCTTTCATTCATTCATCCATCCATCTACTACTCATCTATCTATCCATCCATTCATTTATTCGTACTCTAGTTTATTCATTTTCATTCCCAGTAAACGGACCGTGAAGTAATCTCGCCTGTCAGCCAATCATCTTTGTCCTGAATAATATTAATAATAATAAATAATAATAATAATAATTACGATAATAATAACAATAACAACAACAACATAATATTATTAACCAGTCTAAATCTACAAAAGCAATAACAATAATACAATAGAATAACAATTGGATCAACTTAATGAAATTATAAAGCAAAAATGAAAAAATTAGCATGGCTAAAATTAAGAAAGAATGACAATAAATAATGGCGGATTCAGAGGGAATGTTGAAATGGGATGCCGCATTCGAATGCCGGAATACTCCCTCTTTCTTCGGACAATGGAGACTACAATAGATAATGAGTGTGTGCGTGCGTGTGTGTGCGTGTGTGTGCGTGTGTAAAATAGACTAATATTGTAATGAAGTGATCGTATTTTGGCAAAAAAGGTTCGTAAAATTAAAACTTGTGAAATCATCTCCTACCATCGCAAAATAATAATTATAATAAATAAATAAATAATAATAAAAATAATAATATTAGTATTACTACCAATAATAATAATTACAGGAATAATAATAATAATAAAAATAATACTCGTAAAACAATAAATTCAATCGCCTCAAATGCTATATTCTGCGCATTTTGGACTCGGAGAAAGATGCTAATTATTATTATTATTGTTGTTATTTTGGTTAATGTTTTGTGTGTGTGTGCTTTTCTATTGACTTCCCAGCAATAACTTTTTTCCCTCTCTTCTGTTGATTTTTAATTTTGAGTCTGGCTATTTTTATTTTTATGTTGTTTTTTTTTTATTATCTTTGTTTCATTAATATTCTGTTTATTGATTTCTTATTTTAGAATGGTGTTATGTAAATCATTTGATTCGCATTAAAAACATCGGCCATGTTACACTTTTTTACAACTTGAACTGGCTCAATTAGCAACAAAATAGCAACAGCAATGTAACATCAACGACAACAAAACAACAACAAACAACAACAAAAACATCCCCAAAGGTGCCACCCTACTGAAAACATCATCACAGACGACATTGACAAGACACGCACAATCAACATTTTCAACATTCCTTCAATCTTTTTTCATTTTTTTTTGCATAGAGGTAATTAGTGTAGTATCTAGACGTACTCAAACATTCATACTCATACACAAACATATGCAAACATGCACACACAAGTACACAAGCATTCGTACAAACATGTATAAATGCTGACACACAAAAACATACATATTTTTAATGCATTGTACTAACATTTTATACCGCTATTTGTATCTCTTCTAAATAATCAATATCGTCATCGAAATGTACTTTTAACAATCTCATGTGTACTTTTGAGTGTACTTAATAATATACTTTAAAATTCGGTTAATAGGGCCACATCGGCGCTTGGTCCGGTAGTCCAAATAACTAGTGGTTCGAAAAACCGATTTTTATTGTACTGATACTTATATACATGTTCCGCGCAAGTTAGCTTTCTGTTTAATTTTTCAATTTTTCTAACGGTAAATCGTGAATCACTGTCAAGTTTGTGCAAGCATCGTGAGTCTTCTCGATAGCTTGGTCGTCCTCCTACAAATATATTCAAGAATTATTCTGGCTCTATCAGGCTTAAAATAAAAAAATTTCCGTTTACAACTCAAGAAACTTGACAACGATTTAAGATCTACTGTTAGAAAGATCGAAAAATGAAACAGAAAGCTAACTAACGCGGAACATGCTGTGATTTTCATCAATAATTGCATAAATATAAATATACATATTTATTTAAATATGATTATATTACAGTACAGAAAAACTACATATGTTTTTGCATTATCATTGTTCTAAATGTACATTTTTCGTAATTTTATTGAAATTTTTTCTACTTAAGCTATTCTCTGTCGGTAGATGATAGAAAAATAATTGTTTTTTTTTATCTATTTACATTTCTTAATACTGTTGAATATTGTTGTTGATGTTGTTGATGCTGTTTTTGACGATTTTTTACATTAATAATAATGTATGTGGTAATGTGATGAATGTTTTGTTTCATTGTTGTTCTGCCGTTGTTGTTGTTGTTTTTACTATCTCTGGATTTAATGATGACGGTTAGTATCATGATGAGAATAACAATGCTATTGATTATTAATGTTATTGTTGTTATTATAATTCTTATTGTCACTGTTGTTATTATTATTATTATTAAATTCGGCAAAATCCTAGGACAGTGCCTACAATGCAATTGAAAACACATTATAAATGCGGGAGATATGTATGAAAAAGAGAAGGCACATAAACAACGACCAATGAGATAACTGAAAAAGGGAATGCAACACAGCTGTAAGTTAATGAATGAACGAAAATACGGAGCCATCGAAGTGTCAATTTAAAATTTAAATAGACTTTAAAAATATATAGAGCCATCGAAATGTTAATGTCACGAATATAAATATCAATTAATCGATTGCAGGGGGCAATATAAATTAGTATTTATATAAATTAAATTTTTGGACAAAAAGATTGTATACATTTTATTCTCTTTTACCATCTCAAAATCTGTATTTTTTTTTACATTAAATAATATAAAAAAATGTACTAATAAAGATTATTATAAAAAAAATTGCATAAATAAAACGCACACCACTCATCAGAGACTATTGTTGTCCCAGGAGCAATCCATTTTTGAATTAGAGGGATCAGAGTTTGTGAGTCTCGTGCCTGTACCTCCTCTGCAAAACATATTCTTGTCCCTCGTTGTTTCCTACAAACACCCATCTATCTGTTGTTTCTTCCTCTATAATATTTTGCCTTCAGAATTTTAGTTTCATCTATTTCTACAATTGTTCCGGGACCCTCAATCTGTGCAAAATTATCAATACAACGGTCTATGCAAACGTCCCGGCAAAAATTGTACCAGTCCACGACAGTATTTTTATTTATGCCAACCTCCCTTGTTGTCAAATATACAGGCATTTTCCATGCCCAACAATAAAGAATTTGTATCGTTTTTGACATCTCTAATTTACTATTTTAAAAAAATGAATCCTTTCGAATACTTGTCCTCATTTGACAATTTTTTTTGGACATCGCCAAATGACTTGGTCAACTTTATTAACTAAATGAATAATAACCTCGTACATTTCTTCCCCGCAGTTTTCGCAAAACATTTCCAGATGCAACAGATCATTAAACCTTAACTACTGCCTAGTTATTCTACGATTTCTAGTGAGACAATATAGCTTGTTAAAATTTAAACGATTTAATATTATTGCCTGATTCATTTTACAATAAATCGTCTTTTTCAAAAAAGGAACTACGTCGCGCGAAAATAGATGTTTCATTTTGGACATATTCGAACAGCTAAAGCACGCGTAAATCATAACCACTTCTAAATATTAAAAATTGTTTCTGCGGCATTTTTACTAGATTAATGAAAAAAATTGCATTTGTTAATTATTTGGTATTTTCATTATTTCATTTCAACGTTTAATTATTTGATGATATAAATGGCCAATAAGATTTTTTTTCCATTTTTATTGTTTTAATAAAAATTATTTATTTTATTTTATTATTTTAATATAAATAATTTAAAATAATAAAATTTTACAGTTCCGTATTTTTTAAAATTTCTTACATTATGTTTTGACATTGTGCTCACAATCTCATTGGTCGTTGCTTATGTGCACTCTTTTTCATACATATCTCCCGCATTTATAATGTGTTTTCAATTGCATTGTAGGCACTGTCCTAGGGTTTTGCCTTAAGGCTTAAATTCATCATAGTCAATTGGTATAATGAGAATTAACCGTAACCTTACCTTACTTATTTTATGTGTTAGTTAGTTAGTTAGTCGTTTATTTACATTGAAAATAATCGTAATGTGATACACACACACAAACGCCACACACACACACACACACACACACACACACACACACACACACACACACACACACACACACACACACACACACACACAAACACACACACACACACCGTTACACAAAAACGCTTTGAAAAACGCAAACGAAGTTCTGGTATGCGTATTTTATTTTTATACAAAATGATATCGCAAATACAAGAATATTGATACACGTATATGTATCATATATAAACATTTATATAAACATATATATATATATATATATATATCGCGAAAAATTAATAAAACATCATTTTCTTCGTGAAATTTTCTTCGATCTTTCTTCACTCAATCATTTTTTTGATCCTACAGAATGTTCTAGATCTATATTTTAGAATTTTTCAAAATATTATACGTATTTGAATTTATATATATATATATATATATATATATATATATATATATATATGTTGGTAATAGACCATAATTTTAATAATAAACTAAACGTTCACCAATAATTTTAATAATAAACTAAACGTTCACCAAAAAACTTCAATGAGAAAAATCGAAAAAACGAACTACAAACATATTAACGCCAATCATTCGGTAGAATATTGTAAATATATATATATGTGTATATATATATATATATATATATATATAAATGTAACTAGACTGATATATAGACCATTTATGATGTTTAAACTCATTAATTGTTGTTATTGAACATTTTATCTAACTAAACTATGTATTTTACTTTACAAATAAACAACCATACAACCATAATCTCTGTGACAAATGTTTTTCTTTTAATGGTTGATATTATTCGATTTTGCAAACAAAAATTTTTTCAAATTTTTGAAATGAGTTGTTTGTGTTTTTGTATTTATATACACGCACATACGTAGAAATACAAACACACACCCAATCACTCTTCACTATAGGGTAACTTTAAAGTTGCACAAGCAGCATTCGAACGTGGTTACAGTGCAATAACAACGACATGAATTAAGGTACTTCATCCGTCTTAGTTAATTTGAAGTATTTAATATACACAGAGTTTTATTTCAAAATAAATATTACGAATTTTCGCATCAAGATATGTCTTCACTTGTTACTACCACACAAAAAATTCCGCATTTTACCGGCCGAAAATTAAATCCTTAAAAAGTTTAAAAAGAAGCTCATCTCTCAAGATGATTGGTTAATAAAGCATCACGTGTATAAGCTTACCTGTTATGCTTTACCTGTATTGAATGTATACATCACAGGCCTTGTGCGATATAATATATTGTTGTTGTTTATATGTGTGTTATGTATGTATGTATGTACGTACGTAGGTAAGTATGTGTATGTATGGTTTATGTATGTATGTGTTATATGTATTTATTATATGTATGTGTGTATGTATGTGTGTATGTGTGTATGTATGTATGTATGTATGTATGTATGTATGTATGTATGTATGTGTGTGTGTGTGTGTGTGTGTGTGTGTGTGTGTGTGTGTGTATGTATGTATGTATGTATGTATGTATGTATGTATGTATGTATGTATGTATGTATGTATGTATGTATTTATGCATGCATGCATGTATATATGTATATGTATGTGTGTATGTATGTATATGTATGTATGTATTTGTTATATGTATGTAAGTATCTGTATGTATGTGTTTGTTAATGTGTATTTGAATGTTTTGTATATGTTTAATTATAGTAAAGTATGCAACAGTTTATAAAGGTACGTTTAAATTAAACGAAATACCACTGCTACTTGTTTATCATTGAAGATGTTACTATGAGTTTATTCTTTATCATCGGCGTTCTTTTGTAAAGGATTTAGAAAAATATTTTCAAATACATTATTTTAATTTACAAATTCAACATTATAAACAGCCACAAAACTCCACTAGCTAAAGGTAGTTTTAAAAAATTTTCATAAATTTTTTATTTCATCTAGATTCTATAATCTATATCCATTCGAAATTAAAATTGATAGTATTTCGATTTTTCATAGAAACTATAATATAATATAATGTAATAAGTACAATAAATACATACACAACACAGTACAAATTGATTAGTGGTAATTGTATTGTATACAGTACTGAATACATATCTCATTCATCATGTTAATCAGAAGTCTAGCTGGCCAGTTCTTTTTTCAAGATCGTAAAAAATCATTTTTTAGTATTTAAAAAGAATAATAATTAAATTAATTCATGCGATCAGCTGGTAGAAAATTTATTTAATTTTTAAAAATTGTTTCATTATATTTGTAATAATAGAAATCAAAATTTTAAACAGAATGTAATCATTTTTTATAAATATTCCCAGCATTTCAAGTGGTCAGTAAGTAATTTCGTCTGGTAGAAAAAAAACCAGCCATCACCATATCATGGCTTATGGACAAGGTGTGTCTGTGTATGTTTGTGATTGGAGTTATTTAATTTTTATTGATTAATTAATAAATTAATTAAATGAAATTATTAATTAATTCACTAAAAGATAATATGGTTCTTGGTTATTTTAACGCAAAATCAAATGTCTATGCACTCCTTACACGCAAAAATGTCATTAAACGTATCCAACACAAGACCATTTTAAAGGTGAGATTAAGCACATAGTACCAGTGAAATACGTTAATTATAGCTGCAATATGCAAATGACCTGTTAAATATGCAAATTACAGATGTTTTATGCAAGTTAGGGTCATTAACATTCAGCAGGCTGACAGCGTTTTTATACGAGCTCGTCACACCATCACTGCAATGACAATTACTTCAGTTCAACAACGCCAGTAAGAGTAACAATAAGAATAATTTATATAACATCAGCAACAATAACATCAACAACTTTAATGACAATAACGACACAACAATAAAACTCACAACAAGTACATTGACAGCAGCAATAACATTAACGACTAAACATCACGTATATAGAGTAGCAGAAAGCATAGAACCTAATACTAAAATTTTACACATGAAAACTTTTCATTCAACGTCTCCGTGCGTTTTTCTGCATGTTTCTTCATTTCTAAGTCCTTAAAAATTTCTAATTTCTTCATTGTGTGTTCTCTGCTTACAGTATTAAACATTATATGGTTGTTGTGTGAGCACGTGCGAATAAGATAGAATTTGTGTCTGTGTGCGTGCGTGTGTGTGTGCTTATATATGTATGCGTATTTGCGTGTGTTGTGTACTGTAGCTATAATTAACATGTTTGTGTGTGTGTGTATATATATTTATTTATTTATTTCTTACGCGCAGTTGTACACGTGCGTGTATGTATACATGTTTGCATGCGTGTGTTCGTGCGATTCAGGGTACATTAGAAAAAAGTAAGGTTATAAAATGATTTGGGAAAGAATTGGGAAGAGACAGAGAGAGAAAAAAGTTAAAGAATGCGTAAGATGGTATATAAATGGACAGATCGATGTAGATGGAATGTATCTCGTCTGTAGAAATGGGCGGGAGAGTAGAGGGATCGATAAAAATTGAAAAATCGAAAGATTGAAAAAGTAAAAAAACGAATAAAAAAGATAGAGAAGGAGCCAGAGTGAGAGAGAAAGAAAGAGAGAGAGGAGAGAAAGAGAGAAAGCCAAAGAAGAGAGAAGGAAAAAGCAAGAGAGAGAGAGAGAGAGAGAGAAGAAAGAGGGAGAACAATTGAGTGAATAGAGTGTTAAATAAATGCAAACAAACAAAATCGTTTCTGAAGGAAGTAAAATGTGAAAGAGTAACAATTTGAATGTTGACCTACTCGAGTCAGTCATTTGTTATTATTATTATTCACCATTTTATAAAATAATTATTTTTTAATATTGCGATTAAACATTCATCTTATGATTAAGACCCCAATTACAAATATTAATGCAAAACAACACACACACGCACGCACGCACACACACACACACACACACACACAAACACACACAATCAATCAATCATTTGGTGGAATGAATGTTTACAGATGAATGAATGATTGAATGAATGAATGAATGAATGAACGAATGAATGAATGAATGAACGAACGAATGAATGAATGAATGAATGAGCGAGTAAACGAACGTATCGTTGCCAGAAATAATATGAAATGAAATTAATGTTAAATATTTATATCAACTGGCCAGGGCCACCCAATTTCAAATTTCTACTTGATCTGTGTCCCCGTATAGTTGAATCCATTTTGCTTGTTGAATCACAATAAGTTTTGTTTGTCACCCAACGATTTATTCTAATCATCTTTTTTGGTTCTTGCATACCTTCTTACAGGTTCACGTGTCTATGTTTAGTTCAATTCCGATGACTTTGTTTTTGCTAACTCAATCTGATATATTTTTTATTTTAACTTGATTTTTTATTTTTCTGGATTTGTTTGGCGAGGGGCTGTGCCACTTAAAATGATAATAATAAATGATATAAATAATAATAGAAATAAATAAAATAATGAAAATAAAAATAAAAATAAAATAACAATAATAATAATAAAATAACAACAATTACTAAACAATATAAACAATAATGTTATAAAAATAAATAAAAAAAAAATTTCCCGCGAATGTGCAGACGATAGCGATGGAGATGAGTACGAAGATGAACTGACGAGAATGCATGATGGCATCGTCAAGGATGACGTCAATGCGGTTTGTTTACTTCATTTGCATACACACACACACACACACACACACACACACACACACACACACACACACACACACACACACACACACACACACACACACACACACACACACACACATTGATACATAGATACACGCACACACACAGATACACACACATTCACACACACAGATACAACACACACGCACATTAAACACGCACGTACGTACGCAATGTTAGAAACACATTTTAAATTTATTTATACGCATATATAAGCTTACAAACAGCCACCCAAATACGTTAAAATAAAACACATACAAGCAGATACACACATGATTTTTTTGTATGAAATCACATGAAAAATCACAGGTTTGTTTTATGTTTAGACTTTATAGGTAGATGCACAGCACACGAACTAATTCACACGCACGTATTCATACACACGTACACATACATACACGTACACATACATACACATACAGATAAGGTCGGCTCTGGAGTCTGGAGTGGATGTGAATGAAAAGTTCAGTGAGGACGTGGACCAACAACATGTCGACATGACTCCTCTATCATTGGCAGCTGCCCTCAACAAAATCGAAGCTGTTAAGGTGCGTGTTTGTTTGTGTGTGTGTGTGTGTGTGTGTGTGTGTGTGCGCGTTTATGTAGTTGTGTTGCCATATCTTGTCCAATAAATTAGGTCGTAGCGACGATCTTAATGCAGCAATGACTACTGTTATACAAGATGAGTTAGTTGATGCTGCAACATTAAAACTGATTGTTGAGAAAATAATCGCAAGGTTGCTTGCTACGAAATGTTATGTTTCCGATAGCTGCTTCTGGCGTATGGTGCCCACGTTGATGACACATTTGCTGCCCTGAAGACCACAGCCCTTATGACGTCATCGTTTCACGGCCACCAAGAAATTGTGAAGTTGCTGCTGAAGAAAGGAGCCAACGTGAATGCCGTCGACGTGCAAGGAAGTACCGCGCTCGGCTACGCTTTCGGAGGTGATGACCACCAATTATAACAATGATGACCCCGATGATGATAATGATGTTGACAATAAAATGATGATGATGATGATGAATGTTTCTTTATTTATCGCAGGAACGAAGAATATTGATGTCATCAATCAACTGCTGCAAGCAGGTGCGTTCCTATAAATTTATTTTTTGTCTTTTTTTATTTAATTAAGATTTTTTTCTTTTTATAAATTTTTCTTTCCTTTTGTTTTGTTGACGACGACGACGACGATGCTGAACCGCACCACTGATTGGACAGGGATCGACGTCAACTTGAAGAACATGCTCGGCATGAACGCCCTCCTCCTCGTGGCTGGCTACAGCAACGACAGACTGGTGCGCATGATCTTGGACCACAGAGCGGACGCCAACGCCGTCAACGATTTCAACCACTCGGCCCTTCATATTGTTGTGGTTGGAAAGTGGTCTCAAATTAGGGGGTTGACTCAGAATGGGAGGATGTCCAGTGCCCACTATGGATTGCACCGAAGAAATTTGGACATAGCCCTCAAAGATTGGGCTCGGTTAGTTGCAAAGTTTTGGCGCTCTGTGATTTTGCTTCACTTAACAATTTTTGGCGTGCGATAGTTATTTATATTGTGAAAGAATGCCTACTATATATATATATATATATATATATATATATATATTTATTTATTTATTTATGATATTTGTGTTTTATTTCCATCACAATTATGTACCCTATATCATCATCATCATCATCATCATCGAATGACAACCACCACCATCAAATGACCACCACCATAATAACATATTTGAAGGTCCCACCGTTCCTTACTTCGAAGCGGTAGGGAAGATGAACAACTGCTGGAAAGAATTGGTCAGCACGTAAAGCTGATGATGTTGAGGATGATGGCTGTGGAGATGATTTTGAATGATGATGATGATATGATTGAATGAATGATGATGGCGGAGTGGGCGATAACAGACATTTCCTTTTTTAAATTGTAAAAAGACAAAAAGACCAGCACATACAAATGCATGTTCCTATATTCGTTTTAAATTCAATTAATCGATCTCCACAAAACAGGTCAGTTTATGATGGAAGTAGGAAGCAGGTACATGGAGCCAGAAGTCGGGTCAAACGATGGTGAAGATGACCAAGAAACTATGAAGAAAAGAGTAGAAGCTGTTTGGAGGTGATCACTTACTTCAAACCATTCTTTTCTATCTTCGCATGTTTTACACATTTTCATTCTACATCGGGTTTGATTTGTTAAAATGTATTTTTTTTAAATACCAGCTACCGAAGAGACCAGCTGGAAAAGCGTCAGACAAAGAAAAAACAGAATGGTGTGATCGACAATCTCTTGTCATGTGGAGGTAAAAGAAGTAAAAAAGGTAAAGAGCAGGTCAAAGGTCAGGGCGCTCCTTTGGCCAAGCCAGTACCCGTCAACGATCAAAGACCCAACCTACCTGCTGACGCCGAACAGGAGATTGTCAACATATCAGAGAAGTGCTCGAGAATTCTAAAATATATCATTGATGCTGGCTGTGAAGTTGATAAGGTTCTTAACCAGACTTTTCGTTCATTTGTTATTATTTTAGTGAATTATTCTTTAATAAAAAATGAATTAAATTAAAATGAAAAATAAAAAACTTTCAAAAACTGCAGGTTGAGAAGACGTTTGGCATGACAGCTCTTGACATGGCGATATTATTCGGTGACGTGGAATCGACGGCTGTGCTGGCATCGGCCAATGGGGATGCTTTCCACCTGATGAAGATGTTTTCCCTGACGGGTCTCTACGACGCCATCCTCTCTGTCAACAAGAAGCAAGTGAAGGAGGTGCTGGCCAGTGAGGATAACATTGATGTCAATCAGAAGTTTTCTGCTTTCAATATGTCTGCTAAGGCCGATATGGTATGTTATATTTTTTGATATTGATGTTGGCAATCGTTAACTTTATATTTCTTGAAGTTTGTTCATTTTTGAGAAACACGCACGCAGAGTAGATTATTTTGTGACTTGCCTATGTTTCGAAAGTTTAAAACTTTTCAATTCATGCACGCTATGCGTCTTTTTATCCGAAGTACGTGCGGAAATTTTATGCGGTTCAATATTTTTGGTGTTATGATGAAAAGTATAAAATAATAAAAAAATGGCAATAATAATAATAATTGTTATTATTATTATTAAAAGGCGAGGAGCCGGGATATAAGGAGTGAGGGATTGACTCCCATTGCTCTAGCTGCTCAAATATCAGATCCCGAGATGCTGGAAATCATCAAAATGCTACAGAAGCAAGGTGGCCAATCTGTTAAATTTACTCAAAAACGAATTTATTATTTATTCTAAAAGTTTTTATTTTTTTAATAGATAGATTCTCTTTATATTAATCAATTAAATACTTCTAAATCATGCTAGTTAATTAAAACAGTACAAAATGATGGAACAGTATCGTTGATTGAAATAAAAAAAATCTTCAAAAGGTGGCGATGTAAACTCAGTGGGTCCCAACGGAAGTAGTCCACTGGGGGAGGCCAGTCGAACGGGCAACCTGAAAATGGTCGAGTATCTGGTATCACAAGGGGCCTCTATAGAACAACCAAGCCCCTGCTACAACAATGCCACGCCCGTTACCCTAGCCATAATGAACAAACGATATCATATCTTTGATTTTCTGCTGCATGTTAGTACATTCCGTCGTTTATCGTTATTTGTACCTGATTGAACTGTTTTAATTACTGAAAACTTTATTTTCAGTTTTGTTTCCGCTCAGTTTTATCAAACCTTTAACACTTTCCTCTTCCTCACGCACTTGCAGAAAAATGTGAAATTGGATAAAAAGATGTCAGACGGCAAGACGGCCCTCATCATAGCCGCCGAGAACGAAGACAGAACAATGGTCGAGAAGATCCTCGGTGCAAACCTGCTTGAGAATTTCAGTGATAGGAATGGCATGACTTACGAACTGGCAAAGGAATACCAAAAGCCTGACAAAAGTAATAAAAGACTCATCTAATACTTCTTTTTTAAAATGATCAAAATTGGATGCTTCGAATTCTTTAAACGCTTGAACAATAAAAAATTCTTTGAAGATTTCAACAACATCATGAAGATAATTAGCAACGAAGTTCAACGCATCAAATCCATAACGACAACTACGACAACAACCACAACTTCGCCACAGCAGCAACAAGAACAGCAACGAACCTCGGCAAGACCAGCCAATCAGAGAGTATCAGACCCTTTGAATCTGAAAGCTGGTGCCAATAAAAAACCTCAGTATAATTTTCCAACTCAGCCTCCACAGGAAGAAGAAAGTGAAGATGAGGAGAGCGAGGAAGAAGACGATGAAGATGACGAGGACGATAATAAAATGAAACAGCAGCAGCAACAGCAGCAGCAGCAGCAGCAACAGAAACTTCAGCAACAAGTGAATTTTTTTTAAATTTTTCGCTTGAGATATTTGTTTGTTCCATTTTATTTTGTTTTATTATATAAAAACATTACGATATCAGAAACAGCAGCAGCAGCAACAACAACAGAGACAACAACAACCGCAGCAACAAAAAAATATTCAAAAATCAATTCCTGCTCCGGAAACAAGTTCGGAAGAGGAATCAGAGGAAGAAGACGAAGAAAGCGAAGAAGATCAGCCAATGCCACAACAGCAGCCACAACAACCACAAAAACAGCAAGTGCCTTCTAAGAACGTGTTACAACCTCCTGCGCCACTGCAACCACAAGCAAAACCGCAACAACCAAGACAACAACAAGCAGAACCATCTTCCGAAGAGGAAACTTCTGAAGAAGAGGAAGAAGAGGAGGAAGAAGAAAGTGATGAAGAGCCGTTGCCACCGCCGCCTCCAGCTGTAGTAACTAAAACGGCAAAAACAACAACAACTGTAACGACACAAAAAACACCAATCCCCGTTCCGCAACAGCCGAAGCAGCAACAACCGCAGCAACAAAAGCCACAGCGGCCAGCATCAGAATCTGAAGAAAGCGAAGAAGATGACGAGGAAGAAGAGGAAGAAGAGGAGGAAATTCCTGTGTTACCTCCGAGAATGAACGGAAAAACAAATGTGAAAACGGTGACAACCATCACCACCAACAAACAACAGCCATCTCCAGTGGCCTCTTCAAGAACTGAACCGCAGCAAAAACAACAACAGCAGCAACCACAACAACCCAAACCGCAGCAATCGCAACTACAAAAACAAGCACCCAGACCCCAACCTTCTCCGCCAGTTGACGATGATAGCGAAGAAGAAGAAGAGGAAACTGATGATGATGACGAAGAGGAAGAAGATGACGATGAAGAAAATCAGCCACAAGAGCGGATAGCTCCACCTCCCCAAAAAAGTGAGACCAACTACAGGCCGCAAACAACAACAGCAACTTCGACAACAAAGACAACTGTAACTAAACAGCCTGTCCCACAACCGAAACCAGCCATCAACCAGCCTGCACGCACTAAACGAGCAGTTGAATCTTACATGCTCTCTCCCATTGGAAACAACAACAATCCCCCTCCACTTCCATTTTCTAGACCTCCCGGAGATGATGACGACGACGACGAAGATGACGACGATGATGATGTCGACGAAAACGGTTACGGAGAAGAATTCCAACCTTCGAGGTTTACAGACTTGAATGCGAATTCTCCAACCAAGCAGACGAACACGACCGTCAAGAAAACGGTAACAAAAGGTGGCGACGGCGTCTCGCGAACTGTCGTCACAAAAACAGTGGTCACCACTTCTAAAAATGTTGTCTCAGGCCACGGTAAGAATCCGATTCCTGTTGAAAGCGACGACGACGATGTCGATGACGAGTATGAAGATGATGACCACAGAGGCGGGGAGACTGACATTTAAACGTGGCCAACTAATGGATGACCGGATCTATTTTTCAATTTGTAAACGTTGTCGCTTGATTTTTATTTTGAAATAACAGAATAAATAAAATTAATTATTGATCCATTGCGTATAATACATACAAACCAATTCCTATAACTAATCATTTCTACCCCTGTCTTCTTATTTCAAACGTAATTTTCGAAGGGCATATGTGGTCGTTGATGAAAAAACCTTCCATTTTTGTGATTGCAAATAGAGGTTTGAACAAAATATTCAACTTTATTAACAATCGAATAATAAAATTTTACACCGTTGTATTCATTTAGTTTCGTTTATTTATTTAATAAATAAATAAATAAATAACATTTCGTAAAAACAAAATTACAATGCTACACATTTTTAAACACACGTACGAGATTAAGAACCAACAAAAATGGAGAAAATTGAATAGAAATAAATTACATAAATGTAATTTTTACAAATTTGTAAAAATTGTATAATGAACGTAAGCGTCAATGTATCTGTATGTACAAGTGTGTGTGTGCGTGAGTGTGTGTGCGTGTGTATCATTTAGGTTTATTAAAACTTCTTAAATATGATTCATAATCTGGGTACAAAGAGGTTGTTTCTGTATTTTGCTTCTGGGAAAAATCTAATCTGAAAAAAAAAATTTGCGGGCATTATGGGCATTACTTTGGCTGTCCTCCCATTATATGAGCAGTCAATACTACCATTAGTAATATTAGCATGGATTCATTTCAACATCACTCTTACTCTTAGTTGTTGTAGTCGTTACTATATACTACAACTTTAATTGCTTGTCAGCCGGTAACCACTTTTGTCATTCATTCATTCCTTCATTCATTCATTCAATTAATGATTAATTAGCGAATTCAATTTTTAATTAATCGATTTAAACTGGCCAAACCTGTGTTTGGCCTTTGGGTCCTTCACACTTTGGACGCCATATTGAAAGTGTGAATCACCATTAGCAGCTGCTTCGTGATGGGCGGCGGTGCTGACAGTGGTATTTGAATTGTCAGAGAATTGAACTCTTGTTGTGTGTCGGTTTGAGAATTTCATCTGCTTGTTCAGGGAGCTGGTCTTTAATATGCTAACTTTGGGTTCCACTGGTCTGCTTGAAATAAAAATAAAACTCCATCATTTCTAGCGCCAACTTATTGAGGTTGGAAAGATATGGAAAGATGGAAGTTATTACAAAGTCATTAGTAGCAGAACTGACTTTTTAAAAAGCTCATCTGGGATGTTACGATCGTTACCGTCAACGAGCGACAAGGTGGATGTTAGTTCAGACATTTTGTTCATAGTTTCTTGATGCTCTGTGGAAAGCGTCTCTTTTGATTTTTTGTCCAGATCGGCAGACGGTGGTAGATCACTGCTTGGAGTGCAGTACTTGTTCCTTACCCTCAAGATGTCCTGCTTTATTTTCCTCATGAACTCGTCTGCGTTTTCTAAGTTTACAAAATCATCAGTATGTTCGGGTACATCAGTAACAACTGCTCCATCTGGCCTAGAAGGAATTTTACGCAATAATAACTGATATGATGCCCTTAGTAAATGCACCTCAAATAACATAAAATTACAGAGTTATATTAAATAAATTTTACAAAAATTGTAACCCAACAAATCCACTCTACAATGAAAGAAACTATTTCAAAGTTTTTAACATAAATTATTTGTCTATCTAAACTCTACTCAGTCACTTTCATTACTTACTGATTTTCTTTACAGGATTCAAAGTAATCTGATTCTCGTCCTTCTAAATCACCAGCATCCTTTTCACCATCATCATCATCTTTAAATAAGGTGTCTTTTAATTCTGTAATTAGGTGAACATAGTTAGCAAAAGTTGAAATTGGACAGTTGATTTTGACATTGAAATGGCATAGAAAGGAGAAGGACAGGGTGAAAGCGGGGTTGCGTGATACTGAGGCGAGTGACAGATGTGGATGGCGTCGAGGGGTATTTCGGTTTCATCATAGGTAGCCAAACGGCAACCCCCGATCTCGGGTAAAATGCCGTCTAAACGTGTGTTGTTGTTGTTGTTGTAAATGGCATAGAAAATGCATTGCTACATGCATATTATCCTTACATGCATATTATCTTATATGGTGTGTGTAAAAATAAGTAAGGTATTAAAAATTCAGTTACTGCCATCAAAATGCAACTTTTTACCAAGACTCAAGTATAGCGCAATCATATACATATTTTATAATAAAAAAGATGAAAAACATAGAAATGTAAAAAATAGATAAAAATTAAACAATCTATACCTATAGAAACTTAATTTGATTAAAAGCAATTAATAATAATTAGGAAAAATAAAAAAAATTAATTAAAGAAATCACCAGGCAACAAGCGGATCAACTTTTCTTTATTAACATTTAGGGCACTCCTCGCCTGCATTTGTGACATTTCATAGGAATTGTTGTCTAATTCAATTTCCGCTAATTTTTTTTCAGCTTTAATCTTTTTCAAACAAAATTAATGATTATTTTAAATGGAGTATTAAATATTAAGTAGAACACTTTTTTAAAATATATTAATTTAATTTTTTTTTTCTTTATATAGGTTTTACTATTTATTACTGACCATCTAGATCTTAGACTAAGTAATCCAATAGTTATTTAATTAAATTAAACAATTTGGAGGTACAACTCTACTAAAAGACTTTCTAGACTAGCACTAGAGACTAGAGTAGAAAGAGAAAATAAAATACATAGTATTATAATTAAATAATTTAATTATTATAATTAAAATTTAATATGTAAAATTATAAATTATATTATTATATACTTTATAAAAGACAGACATTATTTATTTACTTTTATAATAAAAGTTTTATTTTACAGTTTACTTACATTACATTACAGATTACACTAGTCACAGACAAATAGAACCAAAAAAGTTAACATAATTTAAATAATTTTTAATTTAAATTATGATAAACTGTCAAAAGCACTTTACTAACCTTCAATTCTTTGATGTCGTCGGACATTTTTTGAAGAGATGAAGTCACAGATTGGACAGTTTGTGGGTCCATAGCTTCTTGGTGGTTTACCAACTTGTCCAGATCAAGTTTGGCATTTGTGTAGATTGACTCGAGCTGTTCAAAAACATTCATTTCTGGAAATTTTTTTAAAATATAGTAATAAAAAAAAGTTCCTTTGAAGAATTGTATTTGTATTTTTAAAGTTTCAATTTTTGAATTGAAATGTTACTGTGGGGAAATTTCTAACTACCGCCACAATATTTTAAACGTGGAATCCATTATCAATTGAACAATTGAGCACTGATATATATCCATGCAATTGAACTATAAGACACACATAAAACATGAAACATCAAAATAATAACTAATGTGTATAATGTTTTACTTTTGTGTATAGAATGAATTTTACTAAAGTTTCACTAATGTCAATTTATTTCATTTATACTTGAATGATTACTTTTAATTATCATCATTAATTTCTGGTAAATTACAATTTCAGTCTTTGCAATGTAATACAGAAACGCATTATATATATATATATATATATATATATTCCATATATATATATTCCATATATATATATATATATATATATTCCATATATATATATATATATATATATATATATATATATATGGAATTAAATATATATCAAAACTTTAACGTTTAACTTCCCAATTTTGTTTTAGGAAATGATTACAATGATAATTTATTTTTGTTTAACTATTTAGTAATTTAAATCACACAGTATTTTAATTTATATAGAGAGGTATTATCATTTAATTGTCTAATTTATGCCTAAAATGGTATATGAATAGTATATGTCATTCAATTTTGGTAAAAGACTACGAGCAATGAAAAATAAAATAGGTAAATTATTAAGTGGATTTCAATTAAAATCATTAGGAAGGTTATCAATGGTATAATCACTGAACCATTTTACTTCACATCCCTACTTTATCAATGGCTTTGTATAGTTTCCAGAAAAAATTAATGCGATAAGTAATCCGATGCCATCCACGTTAGTTTATTTTTTTGTTGACGTTTTGCTCTTTGTTCACTAAATTAATTTAATTTCAAAACGACTGTTCCTTTCTTGCACGTGTGGTTTCTTCGAAAAGCTTGGTAAAGTTAGTTAAGCATCTCCCGCCAACCGTGTATACGGCAAAAACTTGTTTATAGGTGTAATAAGATTTGTGGTTATTAAACTTTGCGAGCTGATTTCAATTCAATTACCTGACAAAGGGTAACAAAGAGTTGAGTTGGTCAAGTTTTTTTTGGCAGCATTTGATTTGTGGCTGGTTTTTATTTGTTATTTATTAGTATTTATAAAGAAAATTTGTTAATTTTTAAATGTCAGGTTGTCAACTATTTTTTAAAACTTAACTTTTTTAAATAATGTTGCGTTGCGTTGAATTTAACTCTTTTTATTCCATTTATGCCCTGGAAAAAAGAATGAAAGAATCAGGCTGGGAAAACCCACGACCACGAGCGATGTTTTCAAGAAATACCAATGATGACATTAATGGTGATTCATCTATAATACATGATTCCTTAAATTTACATCAGAATAACCAAGAAACTAATTTAGATTTTGTGAAAAGTAGATGGGGCCCAGGTGCTAACCATAATCAAAGTTCTCTTCCATACAGTGAGGTCAGTTCTGTGTCTGTTATGAGTGTTGTGTTAATTACAATGCTTTATAAGCATTTATTTAATGTATTATATGTTAAAAATATTAATAATTTCTAATAGCAAAAATATTAATGACAATTTGATCATCTTTTGGCTATTTTCAATAAATTTAGATGTATTTGTTTTGTATGATCAACATAGGTGCTAACAGTGTCTGAATTAGAGAAGGAATTTCACAGGCTCACATTTGAAAAAGATAATGTTTGTAAAAAATATTAAATTTAATTAAATTTGTCAGTTTTATTTCATTTATTCAGTTATTTTAAAATGATCATGAAAAACATTTTAATTTTAAGAGCCAGGATAGAGTGTGGAAGAAGCCATCAGGCTCTAGTGACGTGTCGGCATCTGGCAGCAACATCATGTTTGGTAACATGGATACCAACAGCCTGTGGCTCAGCAATAAGGAAGACAACTGGAGTGGAAATACAGGTCTGTTTTTGTGGCAGTGGTTTGTAAGTTGCTTGCCATTGCACTGTGTTGTCTTGTCTGCTGTTATAAATATGCTTATTAATTTACAAAATATTCCTTCTAAAAAGAAAAGCTTGGTGAAATTAGAATTTTTATTTGTTATTGTTGTAATATTTTTTATAATTGTTTGTGTCATTCGATTAGGCATGGCACGGTTTTTCAAAATACTTAAAAATTATTCAAAAATTATTCAGGTGACACGTTAGGAGTAAATATGGCTGAATATGTGCTAGGTGCATCACCTCACAGAGAACTTGTTGAACGTGGTCTGTCCAACAGATATGTCAGTGGATGTTTTGGCTTATGAGCATTTTTTATATGTTAATTTTGTTATATATTTAACAACAATATTATTTCATTTTTCGTTATTTTGTAAAAGTGTTATTTATGTCTATCCTTAATTATTTTAATTATTATCCTTAATTATTAATCCTCAATACTTAATTAATTATTTTATTATTTAACGATCTGCATATGTTTCCACAGGCCAGTGTAAACGACGGGGATCGATCCAAGTTGCTATTGAACAGTGTTGCTGCTGGGTTTGAAGAAACAAATCCAGATTCAACTACTGACTGTGGAATCAATGGCAACATCAGCAATGGATTGGAGAATAAGTTGTACAGGTTTGTAATTTTATGGAATATTGTTTTTTAGGTTTTGATTTTATAATTTTTTAAGAATATTATAATCATTTTGTTCACTATATGAGCCATCTCCAAGCTGCTTACTTGTTATTATTTGGTAATAATAATAGTAGACAATTTATAGAGCACCAGTTGCATGATTGCTTCAGAGGCACTCGCTAAGCGATAAGTTACAATACTCTTGTAGTACAGGATGTTATTAAACATTGTCCAATATCATGTCTCATTTCATTAAAAATGCTTTTAATTGCAGAAACAGTTTAACTTTTCAACTTTGAATTATTACTTCGCAGACTCCAATCAGGGTCTCAGTTATCCAACCAGATGCACTCACCAGCAAGCAGTGATCTCACTTCAACGATTATCCCCCTGTCTAATTCAGGCGGCCAGTCAAAGCAGCCAGGAATGTCGGATCATCTGTTCGATCATCCATTCATCAACCCATCTCATAATCTTGGATTCCCAATGTCACAATTTCAGCAGCATCCTCAAATGTCGTTGCCACTTCTTTCAAACTTCCACCCGGAGAGTTTATTGCTATCTAATCAACAGCAACAGCAGGAACTTCTTCGACAACAGCAGCAGCAACAACAGCAGCAGCAGAATGATTTAGATGAAAATGGTGAGTTTGTTAATCAAGTTGCAGGTGTTCAGAATGGGGAAGAGTATGATCCTTCCACAACTACTGGCTTTCCTCAGTTTGTTGCTGCAGGGGACCATCAAATTATTCCATCATCTCCTGGCTCTAATTATGTTGATTTTACTCAGCAGCAACAGGTCTGTGTGTGTGATGTAAAATTATTTCAAGTGTGCAACACATTTATCTCTTACACAAAATAAATGAAGGATATTTGCTTTTAAAATTATCTAATAAAGAATTGAAAAATTTAATTTTGCTTGAGCAGCTGATGCAGATGAGGCAGCAGCAAACTCCAGTGACCCTTCTGCCACACCAACAGTACTTCTCTTCTGATCAGATGCTGGGTGAATTACTTTTGTATTTTCTCAATTAATTTACTTGTTTTCAATCACTGATTATATAATTTTGTTATCATAATGTTACCAATACTAGACATTAGTTATAAATTAAGCTACAAATTGCCTTTATAATTTTTTTTATTCTCTCCATTTAACTTTTATAGGTGTGACTTACATGCATCCTCCTCCCTGCATGGTTAATTCTCAAGATCAATTTGTTGGCATGCCTATTACTGGTTTGTTGGTGCTCTTGTATTTGAGTCCGTGTATGTTGTCTGTGTTGTATTTATCTTTTTTTGTTTGGCCTGTAACAGCTGTTTACTGGTTAAATGACTAATGATTGAGTTTATACAAACATTGCTGTTTATTACTTTTTGTTGACACGTGTAATGAAGAATAAACTGCAAACATCATCAGGGCCGATGGTCCCTCCCTCTTACTACAACGTGCCTGGTCATTGGCCAGTCTACCCCTCTCAAAACAACCCTCCTCTTCCTCAGCCTCAAAACAACCTGCCAGCAGGCAAGTATCAAACGACACCTCAGTCTGCCAGGACCCAATCTGCGAGACCCATCACACCCCAACAGATGTCTGATACTGCCAGTGTTATGTCTTTACCTCCAGGTTCGTTGGCCTGTGTTTGTGGTGTGTGTGTTTATATAGTTGCTTATGTTTCTACTTGCTATTTATTATTCCTAAATAATCATTGATATTACCCAGCTACTAATGGTCAATAAATATAAAAACATTTCAGTTTAATATATCTCTTAGGCTTTCCATTTTTCATAGGAAATGGTCAGCATGGTTATCAACTGTTGACTCCTGCATATTATGATCAGTCGGGACAGTTGCTGGTTAGTGGTGGCAGGGGTTTGGGACCTCTCGTTCGACTCGTCTCACCTGGACCCCTCATGGTCAACACAGCTACTCCTGCTCCAAATCAGACAAATAGTTGGTTTCATTAATTATCTTCATGCTGTTGTCTGTCGTTTTGATTACTTTTTCGTTCTATATTGCGTCATGTAGTTAATTTCAAGTGTTGTTGTACACAAAAAATATATTTCTTTTTCTAAAGGTTCAGGATTGTTCACGCCAGCCCAGCCGAGTTCAACAGTTTTCAACCCCCGTCCACAAACCTGGTTCAACTCTATCCCAAACACCACTGATCCATTTCAACCTAACAATGGTATTCTTGATGTTTTTAATTACATTCCATTACTTGTTATAAAATCCTAAATATTATTAATATTATTTTATATCACTTTCTATCTATTTCAATGATGAGCATGTTTTCTTTGCTGCTTAAACATGTTGGCAAAAATTTATCAGATCTTAAATACACAAATTTTTCAGTGAAATCCCAATTTTCAGACTTACCATCCTTCAATTAAATTGTTCTAAAATTATCTTCTGTATCATTGAAAATGTGTATATGAAAAGGTTTTACAAATTTATTCATGCAGCCAAATTTTTGTTAAAAAGCACATGAAATTTTATTTCACACATACAAAAGGCATACAACTCACAGACATTCACACATCAACTCCCATAAATACAGGCTTGTTGTCAGATAATAGGCATGAAATAACGACGACGACAACTGCAGCAGCAGACGATAAATCAGCTGTAGCTGGAGGGTACCAACTAGGTGCCAACAGAGGTGCCTCCCTGGACCAGCAGAATGTATACCATATGCCTTATATTCAGTCTGTCGGTAATAATCTGGGCTTGAATGGTTGGTGCTTGTTGCAAATTTTTGCTAATTTTAATTGTATTATTTTATTATAGTAGTTTTATTAGTATATTATAATTTTTTCATACTAATTATAGTTGTCTCTACTCTTTAAAAACTAGTTTGATGATATGATGGTATACTTTGTCTTGATTATATTATAACAATAAAGCATACATCCAGTTACATCTGATTAATATTTAAATTAAATTGTTACCTAATTTTAATGTGGTTTTTGTGGGTTTATCTATGTTTATATGTATATTAATATTTGTATAATTTTTATTATTATGAATTAAATGAATGAGAAGCATACAATTATAATATCTAAATGATGACTCTCTGGAATGCTTTGTCTTGAATTGCAATGAAGCAAATCCTCAATAGAATCTGATTAGAAAACAATTTAAAAATCTTTCCTTATTTAAATAACTTTAAATGTTGCATGTTTATTTGTATATTGTCATTCCATTATTGTTTTTTTCTGGTTGTATTTGATATCTAATGATGACTTTCTGGAATGCTTTGTCTTGATTTATAATGAAGCAAATCCTCAATAGAATCTGATTAGAAAACAGTTCAATAATATGTTCTTACTTAAATTACTTTTTAAATGTTGCCGGTATGTTTTTATTCCATTATTGTTTTTTCTTTTGTATTTATGTTGTATTTGAAATCTAAATGATGACTTTCTGGAATGCTTTGTCTTGATTCACAATGAAGCAAATCCACAATTGAATCTGATTTGAAGACAATCTATAAATCATTCCTTATTTGAATAACTTTTTAATGTTGCTTGTTTATTCATATATTATCATTCCATTATTGTTTTTTTTCTGGTTGTATTTATGTTGTATTTGAAAGCTGATATGATGACTAGATGGAATGCTTTGTCTCGATTCACAATGAAGCAAACCACTGGAGATTGCTGATTAGTTTTCAATAGCTTTAATGATACAATTTTTTTGAAATTTAATAGCTCTTGTGATAGTTACATATATATATTTGTTTTTATTATTTATATATATATATATATATATATATATATATTTATGCTACAGAACTTAATATATATATGTATTTTTAAAATATTCTATAAATTCTACCGAATGTTTGGCGTGAACATGTTTGTAGTTTGTTTTTAACATGTTAGCGCCAAACATTCGGTAGAATTTATAGAATATTGTAAAAATTATGGTCTATTACCAAGTTCTGTAGCATTAATTTAAATGATTAGAGAGTGAATGTATTAACTCATATGAATAAATGGATGAATAATCGAATTGAATAATCTAACAGTTTCAGATGCAAAACCTAAAGTCACTTCAACTCCATTTAGTAACATGCTTCTGAATTCAAATCTCATGGGCAGTGGTAACCAAACTCTTCTCAAAAGGTTTTTTGTTCATTGAAAAGATATTTTTTTAATTTTGATGAACTGCTTGGTTAAAAGGTTGCTCGCATTGATCAACTGCTCTTATTATCTACTATTCTTACTATATTTAATGTTATGATTTCACCCTCCCCACAAAGCGTCGAAGGAGGGAGTGGAAGAAGCCAGCTGCTTGAAGACTTCCGGGCAAATAGGTTGCCTAGTTTACAACTGATGGATCTGACGAATTACATTGTAGAGTTCTCTAAGGATCAGCATGGGTCAAGGTCAGTTTGATGAGCTGCTTCATTTTTTCGTTTTTTAATATAAATTAAGTTTATAATAATGCTTTGCTGTAAGTTAATGATAAAATAGAGAATGATTGAAACGCCACGTGCAGGTTCATCCAGCAGAAATTGGAGCATGCAACAGAAGCAGAGAAGTTCCTCGTCTTCAGTGAAATAAACAACTGCGCTTACAACCTCATGACTGATGTCTTTGGCAACTATGTCATTCAAAAGTTTTTTGAACATGGTGCTCCTGACAACAGACAAACACTCGCCCTAAAGGTCAAAGGTCATGTACTGACCCTTGCACTTCACATGTATGGATGCAGAGTTATTCAAAAAGCCCTTGAGTCTATACCACCTGACATGCAAGTTAGTGTTGTAAGTTTTGAGATATGATGTCCATGATTTCATTTTATATTCTGTAGTTGATGTGTATTGTTTGTCAATTGGTCTGATCCGTGCATTTGAAAAGCAAAATTTCTCTGCCTACATATATTCTACACGTTCTCTCTTTGAAACTGCTGTTGAGTGGTGTGATGTAAAGCGTTTTTTTTAATAATTTGTCAGTAACATCAGCAAAGGCAAAATATGAAGCTCCTACTTATTTTGAAATGCAGGTGGAAATAGTGAAGGAATTGGATGGGCACATAGAGAAGTGTGTGAAGGATCAGAATGGGAACCATGTAGTGCAGAAGTGCATTGAAACCATCAATCCAGTACATCTTGATTTCATCACTGATGCCTTCAAAGGACCAGTGGTAAGTTGCAGGAGTTCTTCACAGTTTCTGGTTGTTTGTTGTTGTTTTGTCAGTTTTTTTTATGTAGTGTTATCGTTGTCTTAGTTGCTTTTTTGTGACATCCTCGTTAAAGGACATTTAAAAAAATGTTTATTAATGATTTAAAAAATAATTGTGAATTTCATTATGATCATTGACATCACTTGTATCTTAAACCAGACTATTCACCTTGCCATGCATCCGTATGGCTGTCGAGTGATCCAGCGTATACTGGAGCACTGTACTACTGAACAGATAAAGCCAATCCTTGATGAACTACTTAATGAAACAGAAATCCTGGTACATGACCAGTATGGAAATTATGTGATACAACATGTCCTCGAACGTGGCACTGCAGAGGAAAAGTCAAAAATTATCAATCTTTTGAAGGGGAAGATCAGTACAATGAGTACGCATAAATTTGCTAGGTTGGCTCAGTTGTGATTAATTAGTTTGCTTATTTAAACTGAGAAATTTTTATTGACCTAATCACCAGATTTCTATCAATGAAAGTGTTATGATAGACTTGTTTGACTGTAAATAAATTATCATTTGTCTCCGCAGTAACGTCGTCGAGAAGTGTGTGACTCACTCATCCAGCGAGGATAGGGCTGCAATCATCGAGGAAGTCTGTGCCATTTCTGATAGGTTAGTTTTTTGCTTTCATATTTTACTCATTATTAAAAAATGTATATACTCGTTAAAACAATGAATTCATTTGTTATGCTGGTTTTTGATTATGATGTTTAGATAACCCATTATGTTATTTTATGTTGTATATAACCTTCAGTCCGCAGACAGCTCTGTATTTGATGATGAAAGACCAGTATGCTAATTACGTAGTGCAGAAGATGATCGACATTGCTGAACCACCGCAGAGGAAGTTGCTACTGCAAAGGATAAGACCACATGTGCCTCTTCTCAAGAGGTTTTTATTTCTTTCAACTTATTCATTTTTTGGTTTAATTTGTTTTAGAATGTTTATTCTCTTCTCTGTTGATAATTTTATGGTTATGGTTTGATGTTTTATATATTATCAAACTTCTACCATCTAACCAGGTATTCATATGGCAAGCATATTTTGTCAAAATTGGAAAAGTTCTACCACAAGTGCTCTGCTGAGATTGGTCCTATTGGTGTTGTTCCCTCATCTGCCAACACGCACAACTCTCACAGCATCAAATAACCACAGTACCCTTGTCATCATTGCTGTGGTGGTGCATTCACTATCAATCGATCAGTCAGTTTGTCTTATCATATTGTAGAGATATGCACCGAATACTGCAATTTTTCGTTTAAATTATAACTTTTTTGGGATTCCAGAACAATAGTTGTTGATTATTATTGTTAGTGGAAAATTTATTTTTGGCCATCATTGCTTTTTAAAACATCTGAATTTAGACAAGAGGTTCAATATTATCTCAATAATGAATTAATTGTTGGATAAACATGCTTTTTTCAATAACTTGTTTTTTACCGTAAAAAAAGGAAAATTTTTCAAAATTGTGGGTTGTATGATGTTTGGTCCTTGACTAAATTCATTCATTATTCGGTGCATCTCTCCATTAAATTGTGTTTTCTATGTTTAGAAATATTCTTTCAATGTTATAAATATTTTTATTATTGTCATCGATTTTCTGATCATTGCCTAGATTTTGGATATCATTGCTCTACAATTGGTTTGGCTTTGTATGGCAATCCGATGTTGTGCGTCTTCATGAGCATGTTTGTGTGTATATTAATGAGAAAGTTTCCTATGTGGACTTTTATTATATTGCCATTTCAAATCCACGTACAAGCTATATCACGTTTTGTATTTGCTAAGGATTATGATAAAAATCAATTAAGCTTGCAGTTTCGGCAGTGAGTTTATAAAGTGTTTTTTCTATGCATGTGCTTGCGTGTGCGACTGATCAAATTTAAAATTTTATATGCCACATGCATTGTTTGTGTGCGTTTGTGTATGTGCAGATGTGTGTGTACATGTGTATGTGGAAATGTTCAAATTCTTCCATAAAAATGTATATAGATATATATATATATAATTTAATTTCTGCAATTATGTCTACATTATCTTGTAAATTTGCAAAGTTCAAAGACCGACTAATCGACATTGTAATTAACCGTGTAAGTATATTAAATATTTAAATATATATATACAGATATGCACACATGTAGATAACTCTTATGTGAAGTGTAAAAACGAATGTATTATCTTTTGTAATGGATATAATCTGGTGATATAATAAACAATACGTATATATAGTACATGTATATATGTATATATATGTATATATATAGCGGGTTTTAATGCTTGTAATTAATGAGGCTTGTACATACACACATGCATTCGTGTACATAGATAAGTATCAATTTATGCCTGTTTATAGTTTAGAGTTTGTATGCAACACATACGAACACATGTATATAGGCATGCGTATGGTTGTGTGTGTACTGTACACTTCACATGTCTTTTTATATGCTTGGATTCCTAAGATAGATGATTTTTTGCTATTTGTGTGGATGTGTATTTGTACATGTCTGTGTGTGTGTGTATATATACAAATATATATATACACACACACATGTATATATATCTATGTTGATATGTACGTGCGTGCATGTTCTTGATGTTTATGCGTTTAATGTATCTCTGCGCGTTTATACAAAGTTACCAGCTCGTAATTAGATATTGAGGTTAATTTTTTTTTCATTATTATATTCTATTTTTGTTTACCTTTTTTATTCGTGAAATGTTAAATCTTTAAACTAAAACTAACCCTAACTGGTTATCAATTAAATGTTATATATTACTATTTACATGTTACAGTAAGTACATGTTCCAATGCATTACAATACATTACGATGGCCAAGTCTGAGATGATGAAATGTGGTTGATAACTAATTTCCTCGCAAAGTTTGTGCTAGCATTCATAGTACTAAATTGAGATGGTCAAATAATTGGTTGCGCGTTAAATTCGAAATATTTTTTTAGATTCATAATATTATAATCTGGTATATGCTTTTACGTATCAGTGATGTATTTCGTACTGCGCCCACTGCTGTATGTTGGGTGTGTAATCGGTTGTGGTGGTTATTTATTTGTTTGAGATTGCACAAATGATTGCTTGGCTGGTTGGTTGATTGACTAACTTTGGTACCATCATTGAGTTAGATAATACTAGTGCTTAGTGTTAAGTTTGTAATCATCATCCACTGATCACCATCTGATAAATTGATGGATAAATGGATGGATCGCTTGGTTTGCTTGTATATAATTACAATATATTATCCGTCACAAAGTGTTTTTTCATATACGATGTTATATTATTAAATGTTATTTACTACTACTAAACTATATATATACATATGTATACGTAGTTATGTACATACGATTTATCTGGTGTGCGTATATGTGTACACATAAATAGGAATACACAAGTGTATACATACGCACATGTGTAAGATTTGAAAATTATTTTATGTATATGTGTTAATATCTGTTTTATTCGAAATTCTGCTTATATGATTTTTATAGTTTGTTTAACTGTTATCTTTTCGTTACATTTACTGTTATCATTAGTTTGATTATTGTCGTTGTAATTAAATAAATTTCATCATTATTTTAAATTTTTATTTGCCTTGAAAATGTGTGTATATATATATATGTGTGTGTGTGCGTGCGTGTTTCAAACGAAACTCAAGTCCACAAATTTTCATATAGGTAGGATGTGGTTGTAAAGCAAGTAAATTTATTATTTAATAGTGACATAATAGTACGTATGTTTGTATAGGTTTAGATATGGTTGGATAGATAGATAGATGACAGTTCAGATTTTGCACTTTGACAGATGCTATATCGACTATGATACAGATTAAACGTACTATATTTTTTTATTAAGAGTAAATTAATTAGATTTAGAATTAATATTATTGATTATGTTATTTATTATCAATGTAATTTATTTTTCTTTACTATGAATAAATGATGGCTTGTATATCGGCAGTTTAAATTTCGCGAGGTTTTTAATGATTTTTTTTATGTTTTTTAATAATTTTAATTGCGATTTAAATTCATTTTTCTTTTTTTTCTCATTTATTTGTTATATTTTTGGTAAATACCTATGTAGACATGTCTGTATATATGTATGTATATCTTATATACACATACATATATATGATTATTATCCATGTGTGTCCATTTTATATTTTTCATTTAAAATGATGAAATACGTTAAAGCAGAAAATAAAAACAATGCATACACAGCATCGTGAAGCCTTCATTAATCTTTGCACGTGTAAAAAATATTGCAGTGATTATCGTGATTAGATGAATGTTTCACTGTTGTAACTTCACAAAGTTCCAGAAAGCTCCTTTTTTGCTCTTCAAATCTTCATACTTTCCGACCTGAGGTAGAGAGCAAGTGATATAGACATATCAATTTAATTTGACGAGCTGTTAGATTTTAGAAAAATAAAAAAAACTGGTTGCTATTGATAGTAAAAATAAGGGTATCATAAATTTGTGTGGTTACTTCAACTAGTTGCCCGTCGACAATGACAGCAACGACATCGGCGTCTTTAATGGTTGACAGCCTGTGAGCTATTGATATCACAGTCCGTCCTGGAATGGGTGCAATCAAATAAGTTTTTGCAATTTATAATTAGTGGCGATGGATAGTTTCGTATCTTTGACATAATGAAATCAGTTGTTCATTCAACTGTTCGTTCGTTCGTCCAAAAAATAAAAAAAAGAACAGCTGACATCTATCAAAAAACCCTCTGATTTTATTATTTGAGAGTTATTTGATGAAATGAATCACCTTTTGAAATGTTATCTATGGCTTCTTGGACGATCTTCTCAGATTCTACATCCAGCGCACTGTTATTAGTAATAAATAAGCAGGCAATTAATGTAAATGAAAATTAATCTGAATATTAAATTTTTCAATATCCAATAGGAGAGGTTCTACATAAACCCTCTCAAAGGTTTAGCATTTTTGTGATAGCCATTAAGAGATAAATACTCCAGCAAAAAATGAGCAAAACCTAGTTGCCTCATCGAGAATGAAGATAGGTGGATTCTTTATCAATGCTCTGGCGATGGCGATTCTTTGTTTTTGGCCACCGGAAATAGTCACACCTCTTTCCCCTAAAATCGTATCATAACCATCTGGGAAGCCGACGATGAAGTCGTGAGCGTTGGCTTGTTTGGCGGCTTCGTAAACCTGAAGAACCAATTATTGGCCAGGTTTTAATTAACTAAGGAAAGAAAACGTGGAAACCATTTTCTGCATCAGCATTATCATCATCGTTGTTATCATTTTCATCATTAGCAGTGAAACAAGAAGAGCAAAGATATGAAATGATGCAGTAATAAATTGAGTACACGAATGCAGCTGCAGCATGTATGTACCTCGTCGTCTGTGGCTCCTGGCTTTCCATATTTTATGTTCTCTTTGATTGAGGAAGCGAACAAGACTGGTTCCTTAAATAGCAAGTTAAAAATTGTCATTGTCATTCTTATCGTCATCATCACCACCATCATCATTTTCATTGTTAACCATAAATGATAACAACATACGCCAAAACCAGCAGTAGCAGCGGCACCAGCAGTATAGATATTTTACAATTACACATGAAAACATTTTTAAATTGTTAAAAATAACCATTTTATGGATCAGCGAAATATCTAGAAGGAAAACTATTTTAAGATGGTAAATTGAATAGAGTAAAAATATGAACAAACTTGACTAATGTAACCAATCAAACGACCTCTGACCCAGGATGGGTCAAGTGTTTTTAGGTCAAGGTCATCAATTGTGATGCTACCTTCATCTACGTCATAAAATCTTTCCAGCAGGAAAGCAATGGTTGACTTTCCTGATTGATATTAGTAGATTGGTTGATGGTTGTGATGATTGGATTTGATTGGTTAATTGCGTGTTGATTGATTCTGAAGGATTGGTTTTGACTTTTTTTATCTCCATAATCGTGGCAGTCATCATCATCACCTTCAACATTTTCATCATCAGCATCACAATAATCATCATCACCTCCGCCAGAGGGTCCTACAAGGGCCAGTTTTTTACCCCCACTGATTTCTAATGAAAAGTTCTGAAGAACGACCTTTACATGAATAATAAAAAATAAGCATTTGATAACGAATTAACAAGATAACCAACCAATCAGTCAACTAACCAACCAATCAATCAACCAATCAATCAGTCAACAGACCAACCAACCAACCAATCAGTGAACAAACCAATCAACCAACCAATCAGTCAACAGACCAACACCAACCAACCTGATCCTGCCTGGTAGGGTAGCTGAAGGTCACGTCCTTGAACTTGATGTTGCACGTTAAACTGTGGTAGGGAATTATTTGTCCACCCTTTATGGGCATGCCGGGGGCTGCTATAAGATGCTGGTTATAATGATGATGACGATGGCGGTGATTGTGATAATGATGACGATGATAACGACGACGATAAAGACACGTCGCGATAATAGTTACAGCAATCAATGATATTAATATAATAATTATTATTACTATTAGCTATAATAATTAATATAATTAATAATAATAAATATTATTATCTACAACAAACGAAACTGACTTCAAAGACCCTGGCACCGGCGTTCAAACCTTGAACAGACACGCCATACAACAGAGATAATTTCTCCAATGATCTATGGAAAGAATTTTAAAATAATAACTGAACGAACGAATGAATGAATAAAGGAATGAATGAATGGATGGATGGATGAATGAAAGAATGAATGAACGAGTAAATGAACGAATTAATCTATAAAATATAAAAATATTATTTTAATATTCCATTAATAACTCTTCTATTCTAGAAGAAAGTAAAAATATATCTAAACGAGGTCAGCAGATGTAAAAAATTTGTGCAATATAAAAAGTAAAAAATAGTCACTCATTAATTAACTGACCAACCAACCAACAAACCGACCGACCGTCCAACCGACCGACCAACCAATCAATCAACCAACAGACCCACCAACCAATCAATCAACCAACAGACCAACCAACCAACCGATTGACCAACCAACCAACCAACCTCTGAATAGCCTGTGTGGCCACTAAGAAGGACATGAGAATGCCGGCGTTTATTTCATTCTCAGACATCAACCAGCCGCCGACCAGTAACGTGCTTAAGATCAATCCTAAATTTATTTATGGATGTGCGTGAGTGTATGTGTGCGTGTTTCACTACTAAAATGATATTAAAAAAAGCCATAATAATAATAACAACAACTTCAAAATTAATAATAATAAAAATAATAATATTAATAATAATAATAACCGACCATTTAGAGCGACATTTGACAGTCCTTGGAAGGCAGCAATACCCAGACCTAGTTTCTTGTTGGTGATGGACGATTTGTCGGTCTCTCTATTGTAATGCCTGTCAAAATGATGTTGAAGATGACGGAGAAGATGGAGAAGACATCTTCGCTATCGCCGACAAAAACAACAACATCGTCCTCACTTGCATTCTCAACAATATCCCCCCCCCCCCATCAACAAAAACAACAAAATCATCATCGCAATCATCATTAACGACATCATCATCATGATCATCGCCACCATCATCACGTACTCTTCCTCAATGTTCTCCATTGCAAAAGCACGAACGGTTCTCAGGTTGCCAATGGCTTCTTCTGCCACGACTGTTGATTTGCTAGTCTGAGTGGTTGGTTTCGTGGTATCAGGTTGGTGTACAATACAATACACAGACAGACAACCAGACAGAGTGAGGCGCACACACACAGACAAACACCGCGAATCACACAGACAGACATCCCGAATAACATACAATCCTAGATTTTCAAATTTCTTTGCATATCAGTACATTTTTGATTGAATTTTAACTTCTCCATTTATTTGTCGGTTTATTAAATCACATGCTTAACAAATCTACATAAATAGACCGTGACTAAGCCTAACCTACAGACCTGTTTTTGAGCCATCCTAGACAAACTCCTCAATCCCCGACCGAGAATCGAACCCAGGACTATGATGCCCGCAACCAGACCGACCAGTGTAATGGTCAGTTTCGGAGACAACATCACCATAGTGACCACACAGCCCACAGTTTGGACAATATTTTTAAGGCCTTGTGAGATGCAAAGTTTGAAGGAGCTTTTGAATTCTTGTACATCAACTGTTAATCTGTATTATTATTAAAGTGCGTGCGTGTGTGTGCGTGTGTGTGTTATTAGTTTGGCTTTTAAATGATATTATTAAAATTAAATGAGAAAAAAAAGAATTTAAATCGCAATGAGAGTGAAGATTGAAATGATGATGAGGTGAAGGATATGATGATGATGATGACCTGTTAACAAGATCTCCAGTTCTGTGCCTATCAAAGAAGGCCACATCTTGCACAATGATCGAATGGAACAACATCTGCTTCAAGTCAGATGCCAGATTTTCGCCCAAGTTAAATAGGAATGTTATGTAGAGAGATGTCAAAAAACCCTTTACAACATTCAAAAATACTCACGTTAAACGTTTGAAACGATGACAATGAAACGATGAAACTTTAAAAAATTGTTCAAAAACTAAAAATACAAATTGGTTTAAAAATTCAACTAATGATGGTAACATTATACAATTGATCAACAACACATCGCTCACACAACAAAAACAAATGACGCACACAACAACACACACACACACACTGATACAGAATAGAACAATAGACACAAACAGCAATGACATGGACAATGGCCAAGAAGTAATGACTAAACCTGCATGCCATAAAAGAGAATTAATTTTTTGGCAGGCTGACTGATGGTCTCAACGAAATCTCTACTGTTAACACTGTTCTCGTTAGCAAACAACACCAATGCATTGACAACCTCTCCAAGTATCAGTGGGATTTGAATATTTAAATAAGCTACTGCTACTGCACCCTGCAATTTAATTGTTTGAAAAAATGAAATCACATTACTAAAAAAAATTTAAAATACAAAAAGTAAATTTGCTAAATAATTCCAAAAATTCATTCATTAAGTTTAATATCTTGCTTAGACAATAAAGAAACAAAATAAAAAAATTATGATGGAAAAAAGAATGATTGAAAACTTTCCCAAACTAACCCACCACAATTGCACTAATTAGCCAAAACATGTGAGGTTTCAGTAATTGGAGGAAATGGCCCCAAGGAAAATATAATTCTTCCTCCTGCTTTTTTTTCAACACAACATTATTATTCTCATCGACATCATCAATTATTTTTCTACCCTGCTGCTCTAATTTATCATTATTAGGTTTCTGTTGAAGACAAAATACTGTGCTTATACCAAAGGAACCAATAGTCAGTCCAGTAGGTAAACCTAGTCTTAAATATTTGAACCATCTCTTGAAGATATTTAAACTTTCTTTAGGATTTTTGCTTTTCTGTTGTACTAATTGGCTCACATTTGATGATTTCAGCAGATGACATTTTGTTTGAGTGGAACTAGTTCAAGTTTTTTAATAATGCAATAATATAATATTATTATAACAATTATTTAAAAAATTAAATAATAGATTTGAATAGAAAAATGTAACATTTATATAAAAATATAGCAATAATAAAAAGAGCATATATATCGTAACATAACATAACGAATGATAGAGTGTGAGTAAAACAATTTTATTTACAAAATTAAAAACTAACGTTGAACATTTTTTTACAAATGATCCCTGCTTGATCAACTTTCTTAATTGCCTAAAATTTGAATTAAAATTATAAAACATCGCGTCAGGAAAACTTAGTTATAAAAGTTAAAAGTTGGTTTGAAAAAAAATATTCATGATCTGCTCCGAGATTTCATTATTAACCAAACTGCTGAACCCGAGACTATATTTTTATCGTTTATGCCCAGCATTTTCAGCTTTAACTTAAGTTAACTTTTAAATAATTTTTTGTTAAACGATTAAAAGTAAAATTAAAAAGTGTTTACTTATTCTTTTTTAAAAACTTTTTTGCAGTACATTGCAGTGCCGGTCGTTAATGTTAATTTTGACGAAATTTCTTTTATGTGAATAAGGAAAAGCGTTTTTAAAGGCCTTGGTAGATTGGACTAAAGTTGAAGTTCGCTGTAAATAATTGAACTTATTCAATAAGTCTTATTGTTATGTGTGGGCTTTTTAAAAGCCTTAAATGTAATTAATTTAATATTAATTTAAAATTAATATTAATTTTTATTGAGCAACTTGCCAGGCTAGGATTGGTAGCACTTAGTTTATTCTTAGAAGAGGATAGGTTCGTTATCCTTCTTTGTTGGCTCGTTGCTTTTATTTAATTTTTGCATTATTGTAGAATAATTATATATATTTTTTGAATTAAATTTTAATATATTGAAGTTGAAAGTCTAGTGTCTACTCTACTAGACATGTCTAGCCTCTCTCTTGTTCTTTTAATTTTTAATTGATATCTGTTCTGTGACTGTTAATTATAAATATAATTAAATATTTTAATTTTAATGTAGGTTTTTTAAATTTAATATGTTAAAAAAGTAATGTAATTATTCAGTCAAACTTTTTGAAAGTTAATTTTTAATATTTAATTCAAATACTAATACAGTTGTTGAGTTGTTCAACATTACACTGAATATCTCATAAATGAAACAACTTATTGCTTATTCTTATTACTAAATTATGACGTCAACAACTGATTTGGAAGAAGAAAAAAGTTTTGTGGTTGATTGCTTTTTGCACCTAAGCAGATTTTCTCATGATAAACTTAAAGAATTAACTGTGAGTCCATTTTCTTTGCAAGCACAAAATTTTCAAAGCATGCAGTCAAATTAAGAAATAGTGAAAGATGAATGTCTTAACTAAAACATTTAATTAAAGATTATAAATTCATCTAATTCATTATTGTTTTTTGAAATTGTAATAATTTTATATTATAATTTTTTATATCTTAGTAATTATACAATGTTGTGATATCATTACAAAATGATCATAATTTGTGTAAATTATTTTTTTAAACAGCTTAAAGAAAAGGAAAAAGAAAGATCAAAATATCATGCAAACTTGCTATGGAGTTCATTTTTGAACTTGTTACTAACTTTTAATGACTTGGAGAAAACCTTCTACTCATTGGTTTTTCTCGGTTCTGCCAATTTTGGGGCTCGTCTGCTGCTTGGCAAACGAGATGATGTAATGTTTTTTACTATGCTAATCTTTTTAAGATATAAGTTTGAAAACATGATGTCACATAAAATTTTTTGCCAAAGTTATGACATTTATTTATTTGATATTTATTTTCACTTGAATTAATCCTCCAACACATTTATTCCAGACACTAAATGCTCGATATCGCTGCTTACTGTCTGAACTTCGCAAGATTGAGTTTGCCCATAAAGGTTCAATCTCCCCGCCCGACCCTAACAAGACGGTTTCATTTTCAGGCAAATCCCAGTCGGACCCATCATTTTGTGTCGATGCAGATGTTTTGAAAAAATGTACAACCTTAGAGCAACTTGCCGGCATTGTTTGTGAACAGCTTCAGCATTTTGTACTTGCAAGGATGAACACTATATCATTGTTTGCTCACTTTTTGAAATATTTCTATTTTTTATTACTTTTAATGCTTTAAAATTATTTATGAGTGTCATGCGTTGTTTGATGCATTGATCCCCTTGTTATCTATTTGTCAGTTTCAAGTTCACATCATCCTGTAGTATGCTTTAGCAAGACATATTTTTTATTGCTATTCATATTAAAATTGCAACTAAAAAAATAAAGGAAACGTAAACATTTTTGAAGTTATGAACAGATGCCAGCGCTGAACAACAACAAAAATGTCAGTGTTGATGATTTGTTGAAGACGATCTCAACAACATTAGAAGAACTTCTGTCAAAAGTCAATCATCCTGTTGTTGAGAAACTTAGATCCACATACAAGTCCCTCATAATTTATAGTATAATTACTATTCATACTACGACTAATATTATGTAATTTTTACATCACTTTATCTTAGCGTCGGTGGCAGTAAAATATTTTCAGTACTTTCGTTATTAAGATTGCTTACCACTGTTAATCCTGATATAACTTACGTGTTACTCTGATTAGTTTTTGTAATTATAATTGCATTAAAATGGCATCAGGATGGAGTGTGAAACAGTGGTGAATCTGTTGAAGACACAACTCAACCTTCAGAAATGCCAGTACTTGGATTCGTTGCTGAGTTTGCAGAGTGCCAGCCACAACCTCAACACGTGGTCCAACATGCTCACTCCCAGAGAGGTTAAGAATTAGTAGAAATAGGGATGGGTGTCGTGTAGAACATTTTCATTATAATATTGATTGTTTATTAGATTAGTCTTTGGAATTTTATCCATTGGTTGTTTTTTTTTATAAGTTTTTACATTTCTAGGCAAGGAGATCAACATTTGGATCGAATGTTCAAAAGCCAGCATCTTCTGAGCTGTTTGACTGGTTGAACAGATTCAAAAATCTCCTGCTCTCAAAATTTACTCTCTACTTCTTTGAAGTTCTCAGTCAACAAAGTGGAAGCCCTAGTGAAGTTAAGACGTTCCTAGCCAAAACCTTTTTTGATTTCTATAACAGGTCCTTTGATGTTCTATGCTGTACGTGTGTGTGGTGTGTGTGATGTTATACTTTCTTTTAATTAAACTATAGCATTAGCTCAGGTTAAACACGTTTAACTTGATTCTGTGTTTCCCAATAATTTTTTCATTATGATATTTTTATTAAAACATTTTTAACTTTTTTTATCAAAATTTTTCTACCTGATTTCTCTTACACATAATGACAGAATCATAGCCTTTACGAAAAGATCAGATGCATGTTCCATATTGTTGATCTCATCAGGACAGTTGGAGCAGGTGCTTGCCTGCAAGAAACTCGGCTACAACTTGCCATGCAAAAGTATCATCATCCCCTACGACGCTGATAAAAATGTTGACAAAGTTGGACAGAATGTTGGGATCAAATCGCCAGAACAACCAGTTGTCGTCTCTCAAGTTATGTTGAAATCATCCTCTGCTGCCGACTTTCACAGAAATAACATTGTGCTGTTTGCCTACCCTCATGTGAGCATTTGTGTTATCATCATGAGGCGATACTTTATCATCAAGTATTTTTTAAGTGCGATTTTTAAGTAACGTCTACCCATTTTTAAATGCTAAAAACTTGATGCCAGTAGCTTTGCAATTTCATCATTCGATTATTTAAAATAATTATCACTCACACCAAGCTAATTATTCAAACCAGTAAACAACTAACGAATTAACCAAATGAAATTTCCAACAAACAAACAAACGAACGAACAAACACATACAAACACGCGATAGGACAAATCAGCGGAGAGACACTACTGCCACATCAACAACATGCTGAACACGAGGAAACAGGACCTGGACCAACAGGATAGGATCATTTACGCCATTGATGTCGTTAGTATACGCACGGACTCATATCGTTATTTCATTGTTATGTTTGTTGGTGTGTACGACTAACACTTCAACGAAAAAGTACAAAATTAAAGACTAAGAATTTTAATCACTTGTGCTTCTAAAAAAGCTGAAACTGATGAAACACAGTCATTTAGGCGTAATTATTGATTTGACTAACATCAAATTTGCATCATCTGGAGCGTTTTTACCTTTTAACAATAAAATTGTCATTAAATAAAATAAATTATTGTACGGACAGAAACAGCAATGCACAAGTGTCATGACCAAGGTCGAAGGTTCCATCTACTTGGTCGTCCTGTTGAACAGAAAGTACATGAAACCAGATACCCACATAACAAATTTCTGTACGTCGCTCTGCACCGACTTGAGATGCAGCAAACATTTTACCGGTATCAAATCGGGCGCTAAATAAATTCATTACTGAACGGTTGTTCTTCTGTGGTGCTGAAAAAAGTAGTTGAGCTACGGCTGATCAGTTTTATATTTGCATGTGCAAAAGTACGCATGTACGTTTTATATGTATGTTTGTTCCGTACACCGCAACAACATGTCAATATGTGTGTATAATACCATTCGTCGGACCAATAAATGATTACGTAAAATAAATTGTTTATTTTGATTTAGGAATGTGGCGGCAAATAAAATGTGAGGGGCCAAACTGCTAGACTATTAACTACTACTTGCATAAAAAGTAATTTTTTGTACAATTACAAACGCATAACATAAGCGTAAACAATATAAAACAACGCTAACAAACATTGCTTACCATAGGAGCAAATTTCAACACACTTTAACATTTAAATTTCCTGGAATACACTTACGAAACAAAAAAAAAAAATCCTAATCATTAGTAATGGCAAGGAGCCAGAACAATGACCAAATAGGCAGAAATGTTAGATTAACAAGAGCATAGGTCCAAACATCGAAGAGATAATATTGAATAGATGATAGGAGGTGAGCGTCTTGCACGTCATACCAAACTTTTCTTGCCAGAACAACCAAGCCATCGTCATTCGTTGATTGGTTGATTATCAATCGATTGACGAGCCCACCGATTGTTAGGATTCCGAGAGGAGAGAGAATCAGAAGTATGGAGCACTTTAGTACCTTCAAAATCCTGTCGGTTGGTTGTGCGTAACATATTGATTACAATAAATTACTGTCGCCTGTTGTTAATTTACGATTTAAAATTGTCATTTTTTTATTACAATCTGCATTAATACGATAGTAAAAATTTACGTCAGTTACATTTCCACTTTTATTAAGCATAACAGCAATCGATCTAACTAAGCACCATGAAACAAAACTAACGTGTACTTAGTGGGATTATTGATAAGGACAATTGGAACCCATAAGGTGGCCATAAAGAACCCCATGGATACGTTCATCACAGATATCGTACCAAGCACGATGCCAAATATCATCAAAGTTATGCAGTTAATGACGTTTCTGTTGATCTTGAACAACTTCACGTCACCTCCACCGGCCTTGCTGCTGTACCTTTGATGATGTCGATGGATGGCGTGGATATATTTATATTTGAGAAATTTATTTATTCATCGTTAAATATCGTTGTACGTTATATTATCCTACAGACTATAACATAAAATGCACGCATAACAGTATGACGACATGAAGCGTCTGTCTGTACATATGTGTGGAAAGCATTTCATCAACTATCGCAAACAAGAAGGCAATAAAAACCAGTGAAATTTATAAATACACTTTCCACAACTAACAGTGAAATTTAGAAATACACTTTCCACAACTAACTTTTGTATCATAAATGGATGAGTGATACTGAAGAAGTGAATGATGATGAGGCAGATAGATAAACCCTCCTCTGGACTCAGACCAAATCTCTCGGATGATTGGATGAAGAAGTCATCAAAACAAAACACGAACAGACCGATGATTAGAGATGTAAGCAGGTAGAACAAGTGGCTCAGCTTGTCTATAGGCTCCTTAATCTGCAATTGATCATATTCGATTCAAACTTTTCATAATCATTATTGTTGGTGTCGACATAAAAACAACCATCATTACATTCTTCCTCAACATTACCATCATGATCAAAATAGTTTGACATCATTTGTTACATGTTCAGTCAAAATTCATGTCACAATCTGTTTTAAAAGTTTTTTTTCTCTAAAACGGTTGGAATTAATGATTTAAGATCAACCCAACCTTAGCCTCATTTTTTTCTTTGTCCTTCCCATCTTCATCACCATTTGTAGCACCGCCAGTAACGCCTTCAGCCTTGCAAGTGACACCATCATTTGCATCATTCTTCTTCTTATCATCACTATCATTATCACTGGTTTGTTTAATTACGTCGTCATCATTCTTTTCAGTTACATTCTTTTCATCTTCAATCATTTTCTTCTTCTCATCTCCTTTCTCGTCATCATCAGTTTTTACGATGGCAAGCCAAGACGAGATCATGTGATCATCATTAGGTAAAGAATATTTAATGAATAAAAAAGTATTTTGAACAAAATTATCAAAATTATTCAAATAAACTCAAATAATACAAGCACACATACAAACACACACACACAAACACACGGACAAAGATATCTTAATGACGATAGGCAGCAGCATGATTCCGAGTGGAGGCATGTAGACGCCGATGGAGATGTACCTATCTGGAGAGGGAAGAAGGTAGAAGAAGAACGATTGATGAAAACGTTCCAGCAAATTGTTCAAACTTCTGAATATTCCTTCAAAGGCTCTGGAGATGAGAATGATTATTAATGTTAGTATTGTATAGTATAGAGCACAATAATCATGTTATTCAATATTCATGTTATCATTTTCACCATAATCCTTTTCTGTCTCCTCATCATCCTCTCAACAACATCAGTGTAATTATTAAAATCGCTAGCAAGTCATCATAATTGACACCATCCAACCAAGTAACAAACCTTCCAACATCTGTGAAATCCAACTGCTTTCTACTCTTTGACTTGAACCCTTGAATGGTGACGGCATCAATGTTGAATTTATGAAAATATCCATGGTTCCCAGTGGGAATTCCCGAAGCCTGGTTCCACATCATTATTAACATCTGCTTTGTTGAGTGTAAGTAACGTTGCCATTCACTTGAACTGTACTCCCTGATCTGTTTGTGTAAATTGCAACAAGATCTAACAGATGTATTCTACACATATAAGTTAAATGCTATTGAAAATGTTCTTAACACTATGACAAAACCTTTTTCTGAATAATAATCCTCAACCCTTCTTTATGGAACAGTCTCTCAACCGTATTGAAAAGATCCAAGTTGGGCAGTCTTCCATTGACTCCTTCAAACTTGACATTGACTCGACCTACATATTTTGAGGTCAACTCGAGATTAAGAGCTGCCTGGATTGACCCTGATCTCCCTGGCAGAACTTCTGCTTTTATGTCTAAATGTGTGATGTTTTTTGAGAAAGGAATTTGCCAAAGTTGTTAGCTTTTTGAATTAGTTTCATTATTTTCCTGATCAATTCACAATTTATATTAAATTTTAAAGTAGATAATATACTAAAGCATTTATTGAATTGAAAGTACAAAAAATACAAGCTACGCACATTTGTTAGGTATGTGATGGTAGGAGGATAGCCAGGCCTGTATTCCAATTTCTTTATTGTCTGTCACCAAGAATATAATGTCTTTCGCCCAGTAACTGTTTCCTGGTTTGTTGTTGTTCAAAATGAAAATGAAACTTTGAGTGTTCTTTTTTATCATAAAATACCATATGCACTACGACAATGTTAATTTTTAAATGATAACTTTTATGAAAATGTTGTAAAACTAACAAATCTACATCTAAAAAAAACATTTATGAAAATAAAATACACCAGTACAACATCACTACAAGACAAAATAACAAACATAAAAATTTGAAAAAAAAAGTTTTCAATAATATAGAAATAAAAAACAATAAACAAAAAACTACTTCTGAAAGATTTAGCAAGAGCAAGCATGAGAGCAATGCCAGGGTAGGTAGCATCATGGCCGTCGAGCTCGGGACCAAACGGGACTGACAGGACTAATGCCTCTGTACCTGAGGTACGGGGCGCACGCATAATTGCATACACATTCTGTCCTGTCAGGGTCTGTTAGGTAACAAAAATTATCTCACTTTATGAGGTAACAAATATTTCAACTGATATATATCTAACCAAAATCAAATGAAAAATTATGATATGAAATGAAGTATATTAATTAAAAACAGTCTAATAGAAATAAGTTGAATGATAAATGAAACTATTTAAAATAAATCAGCTATAGTAAGTGCAACTCTTAAAAAACCTGACTAGAAATAAAATTTATATTAAAAAACTTTTAACCTTATCACTATAAACACCAAATGGATATTTGAATGTGTAGTTTTGAGTGTATGTGTCCAGGCCAAGTTTTCTGAACTTTTTCAATAACCAGTTTGATGGGATTTGATACCTTTTGAATGAATAAAAAAATGAATGATGGCTTTTAAAATCTTTAAAAAATAGAATGTAATAACAATGCAATGAACATTTGTTGGCTTAAAAACTAAAAATCAAACTTAAAAAGTAAAAGTATCATGTTTTAATAATTATATTATAATACAAAAAATCCCAAGTTAATCATAATGTAAAACTGTTTAAATTAAAGTTATACTAATTATAGCATTATATTAGTAATCTAACATTTCATCAGACATATGCCTTTCTTTCATTATATCTGTCAGCTCATTATAATAACTATCAGCTCCAAAATCATGGTAAAATTCAGAATCAACCAAACCTTTTGAAAGGAAAGGTTAATAAATATGAGTTACTAAAATATTTCTGTGATTCAGTAATGTAAAAGTAGTAATAATAAATAATGTTAATATTTGTTACAACAGTTCTAAGGTGACAAAACATTAGTTGTAAAAAACAATTTATAAACTGAAAAAATATAAGAAATGATACAGCAAATAGATTAAAAAGCTAACCAGGTAGCAAGGCATTTTCTGAGAAGTAAGTTGAGGAGCTCATCTCATGATGGGGGAGAGCCAAAAACCAAAACAGCCCCACAATATAACACAAAAAACAGATCTTATTATTAAATCGACCTAGCAAATAAATTATATTAGATTGCGTTTTTAATTCGGATAAAACCGACATCGCGCACCGATTTTGTTTGTTTTTTAAATTTGAAGAAAAGTAATTTCAGACGACAAAACTTAATTCACTTTTGCTAGTTTTTTATCACTCAATCCATAGAAACTTTGCAGTAAATTTAATAAACACAAGCCATACATAGAAAACGACACAAGACAAGTCAGCGTTCAACAATGGACAATTCGTTGCGAAATCGTTGGAGGAATTGGTGTCATGTTAACAGTAGTTATTTTACTGCATGGTAGTTAATCAGCCGGTATAAAGGTTATATTCAATTCCTATCAAATAAATTTGACAAAATATCAGAACTAAATAAAGAAATAGATAGATAGATAGATAGATAGATAGATAGATAGATAGATAGATAGATAGATAGATAGATAGATAGATAGATAGATAGATAGATAGATAGATAGATAGATAGATAGATAGATAGATAGATAGATAGATAGATAGATAGATAGATAGATAGATAGATAGATAGATAGATAGATAGATAGATAGATAGATAGATAGATAGATAGATAGATAGATAGATAGATAGATAGATGGATAGATAGATAGATAGATAGATAGATAGATAGATAGATAGATAGATAGATAGATAGATAGATAGATAGATAGATAGATAGATAGATAGATAGATAGATAGATAGATAGATAGATAGATAGATAGATAGATAGATAGATAGATAGATAGATAGATAGATAGATATACGTAGTTATAATACATTTATAATGTATTTACACATTCAAATTGTACAATTGCGTTATAGTGTAGTCTCAAATTATTTTGAATTCTCTCAGAAAATTTTAAACATTTTACTATACTATATATTTTAGTTATTTTTATCAACAATTTAAAAATTTTATCAATAATTAAAATAAAATTCAAGTTGATTTCATTGCGATATCGATAATGATTTTTGTAATCTGACTGATTAAAAAGCATCAATGAAAGTTAAAATTGGATGGAGAAATTGTTATATTGGGATATTCGTTTAAAAAGCGAGCAAAATTTTAATATAAAAGCGCTTATAAATCTACACATATTGGCTCAGCTTGGTTTGGTTCGGCTTGGAATCGGATGTTAAGCAAGGTGTGGTCTCAAACTATTTTGAAATCTCCCCAAAAAATTTGAACTGCGTACGTACATATATAGCAATAATTACTGTTGTTTTTATAATGAATTTATAAAATATATAAATATAGCGAGCAAAATTTTAACATAAAAGCGCTTATAAATTTATGCATATTGGCCCAGCTTGGCTTGGCTCGACTTGGAATTGGATGTTAAGCAAGGTGTGGTCTCAAACTATTTTGAATTCTCCCCGAAAAATTTGAACTACGTGCGTACAAATATAGCACTGACTAACTGACTACTGTTGCTTTTATAATAAATTTATATTACAACCCATATATATATATATATATATATATATATATATATATATATATATATATAAAGTAACTGGAATCCATGTATACAAATAATTAATAAGATTATATGTTTATATGAAAAGCAATATAGCAGATTCAACCAGCCAATCAGAAAGTTTCGAAGGCATTCGTTCGATGACGTCAATTTAGTACAGTTAGCATTGTGGTTAAGACTGTATAATAGTGTAGTACATACATTAAATAAGTTTTTTACTGATGTGAATGATTTAAGTGATGAGAATGTATGGTTGAAACGAGTATAAATAGAGGAGCTGAGACAGCATGAAAATCAGATCAGGCATTCTACCTCGCTTGAAGCAGTCTGTCTGATATCATTTATTTTAATTTTTTTATTTTATTATATAGAGTTATATAGAGTTTGCATGTTTGTAGGTAGTTTGAATGTTTGTAGATGGTATTTTTTTATTTTAGGTGGGTTCTTTAGCGGTTGCTTATACATACATACATACATCATGTTTGTTTGTGTGGTAGTATTTTATGTTCTGTTTCACTCCTTTTTCTCTTTCTTCATGAGTCTTGAGTTAAGTTAATGAAACATAGGTAGGTGAGATTGAGAATTAATTTATTATATAGGTAGGCTAGGGCATAAGGTAATTTAGTTACATAGGTAGGTTAGGGAATTCTTTTCTTTTACTCTTACTTGGTGGTGTGTTTTTCGTTTGTGTTTTTTTGTTTTGTTTCACGCCATACATTCAGCAGGTACGCGGTGGTTCCTGGTTTTAGTCGGATTTTTATTTATTGAATGTGGTAGTATGCATGGTTATTATAGAGTTATATAGAGTTATATAGAGTTATATAGAGTTATATAGAGTTATATAGAGTTATATAGAGTTATATAGAGTTATATAGAGTTATATAGAGTTATATAGAGTTATATAGAGTTATATAGAGTTATATAGAGTTATATAGAGTTATATAGAGTTATATAGAGTTATATAGAGTTATATAGAGTTATATAGAGTTATATAGAGTTATATAGAGTTATATAGAGTTATATAGAGTTATATAGAGTTATATAGAGTTATATAGAGCATAAATCCTATATAGATACCTTTCTTTGCTCTTCTTTTCTCTTTTCTTTGCCGCCCGGTCGGTTTCTTTGCGGTTATTTTCATTTAAATTAAATAAATAAGATTTTTCCATTCATTTAGGTTTTTCAGGTTCATTTATCCAGGTTGAAGCTTCCAGAGGAGTTCATCGTGGACGATCAGAATGGTTGTGATGTCACGCTACGTTCGTTCATTCGGTGGCAAAGAATGCACGCCCTGCTGGAGTACGTTTTACGGTTTTTTTGCGGTTTTTTTTGCCTGTTGGTTGGCTTTTCCGGCGGGTTTCACCGCGGCTCGTTTTTCTATTTTCATTTAAATTAGTCAAATAAATAAGATTTTTCCATTTCATCCATTCCATTCAGGTTGAAGCTTCACCGTGGAAGATGTCAGGCTACGTTCGTTCATTCAATGGCAAAGAATACACGCCTGGCTGGGATACGTTTTCTTTTTTCTCTGTAATTTAACATTAAGTAGGAATGCATACACGCACAAACATACACACACAATTACATTAAGTAGCTATATAGGTAGGTTAGATAGGCATAATTTTAATTATAGGTAGGATAGATAGGAAGCATCCAACACTAATGTAGTTGAATAGGTAGGCGCGTAAGTTTATCGCTTCTATTTTTTTTTGCACCCACATTGCACGCATCAGCGTATTACACACACACACACAATTGCATACATAAACACATATGTTAGTATTTGAGCGTAATTTTATTTTCATTACACATTCTAATTTATTATTACTAAGGTTGAGAGTAATTTAATTTCATAGGTAGTTAA